>NC_052502.1:31652181-31764122 GCF_016617805.1 Bactrocera tryoni
TTAAAAACTAAAAATTAGTTATTTTTGATAATGGTAAATTGTTTGCAGTTATTATACAAATTTATTATTTTACAAATTTACATACATATATATTTACGCGTATGACTGTGCTTACAAAACTACTTTTGTATTTCTATAGTATCTAAGTGTGAAAATTACATACATCTAAAATTATTATACATACATACGTACGTGTCCATACATATGGAAGTACATAGGTAGTATATATTTACATTCAATGTAGAAGGCTTGCAGTTTGCCTATTCAGCGGTAGATCTCGTTATTTTTCTTTATTTCCTCTACTTGTTCGCGTTTGTAAAAAAGACATTTCCGTTCATACTGTAACAGTACCGGTACTTTAGAATGATTCTTAAAGGAAAGAGAAGTAAGTGCAGCGCTGCATTTGCGGTGATTATTTTGAATTTAAATCTTAATTGCTTATGCTAATTAGAACCGGTTACTTTTTCACGGGTTATAAAAAAATGTTTAGCGAGTCTAGTTTAAAACGAAATGGTGTTAAAAATAACTAATTTGTTTTATTGGCATACATATGTATGCTCATATTACAGCTCCAGATCTATTTTTTTATGTTTTAGCGCTAAAATTCTAATAAAATTAAATTAATAAATTATAGGATGATATTAAAAGTTTACCACCAAGTGTGTACTAATTACAGATTTTTATGTATCAATATTATATATGTAAATCTTAAAATTAAGTACTTAAAAAGGATATAAAATATTTTAAATATTAATTTAAATATTTTATTTATTCATTTTATATTATTATAGATATTATTTAATTTAACATTTTTAACAATTATTTTCAGATTAAAGATTGGTAATCGGTATTACAGATACTTACGTTAATATTCAAATTAGTAGCATAACAATGCAGCCTGCACCTGTTGTTGCCTTCGTATACTTGTACTTGTCAACTCGGTCGCGAAAAGAATGAACGGAAGTCGCGAAATGAACATTGCTAATTTTATTATTTAAAGTTGCGTAAAAAGTTTAAATAAATAAGCGTATATTGTGATAAAATAGTTAGTAGTTTAACTCTCGCGTATTATTTTCTAAAATTACGTTAAAAGTTTTAATATAAAAGTGTTTAGTGTGTTAAAATAATAGTTTAATTGTCGCATATTGTTATTTAAAATTAGTTTAAAAGTTATATAAAAATGTGTAGTGTGTTAAAATAGTTTGCAGTTTAATTACCGTGTACCGTGTGTGCGTCGCGTTATACGGGCTACTGTAATACGAATTTCGCAAATCCCAAAAATTCCTATTGAAGCTCCGGTCGGAGGCTGTCCATTTGATATTCACACATATGTACATATGTATATGTAAGTAAATGTATGTACAAAATTACAAATGTATGTTGTACACTTAGCAATTCTTTATCGTAGGAATAGGCATCACATCCGCAGCTATTGCCGAAAGTTCTAGAAGCAGGTGACGCTACCGGCTAGCGCAATCGCAGCAGAGCTTTGTTGCATGGGTAAGTCTATGCGGCTGTTAGATTTTTTGGAAAAAATATTAAAGTTGTAGTTATGTGTAGGTGATAAAAATTAAATACATGCGTACGTACATCTGTATGCAGTTTTATAACATAGCATTTTTCTGAGTTAGAAACTATTGATTGTAAACTTGCTGCTTTACATACATTACTGTTGTCTCACATACTATACATACAATATATACGTACTTACATGTAAGTACTTATATGCATAATTTTTTAATATTTTGAGGGTGAAAATATTTCTAGATACTTATTTAGTTATTGGGCTACCAAAGTCAAGATAGAAATGTGTTAATATGATGACGATTTATTGTTACAAATAGTTTGTTTAATATGTTTATTGAAGATTTTGTTTAATCACAAGTATTGGATATAAAACAATATTGGATAGTACATACATACATATGTGCATAACCACTTGTACATAGCTTAGAAAGGGTGTCGAAGGATGAGGTATAACCTCCTCATTATGTAGTTTTGTATAAGTTTTGCTTGCAGTGATACAGAAATTGGTGTGCGTACATTCTATTATCAGAAAATCAAAATTTCGAAGCGAAACAGAAAAACTCACATTTCCTTTGAATTTACATCTGATATAATTAAAATATCAATAATAAATATAATAATGAATAATTATTTTTGTAATAATAAATTAATATTTATAATATATGTACGTTGTGTTTTTTTAAAGAAAAGTTGTAAAATTAGTTGAAAATGCTTAAAGAAGATAATTGAAATAGATTGGAAGAAAATAATTTGCTTAAAAACATGAATGCTTTCCTGAAATAATTCATATACAAATTACTTATTTAAAAACATATAATTTAATAATTTAAAATAATTATTTATATATTCATTCAATATTCTAGATTGACAAATTATTTTTTCCATTTAAAATTCTAAAATAATTAAATTAATATACATTTAAAACTTACTAACTTTAATTAAATTATTTTTTAATTAAAATTTTTTATTATAATAATTTTTTTGAAATTGTAATTGAAACCGTTTTATTATACATTTTATTAACTTTTTTTTAGTTTTATTTTGTTTAAAATCGATCATTTTTAAAAGCACATAATTTTGTTCCAATATTTAGTTTTTTGGGTAATGTTTTTTTTATATTGATTGTATATTGCTAATATAGAAATTTATTTGAGTAAATTAAGTTTTTACCACTTTATTTAATTTAGTTATTTTATATTATCATTCATGCTTTCCTGAAATAATTCATATAAAAATTATTTATATAAAAACAAAAAATTGTATAGTTCAAAATTATTAAAGTTTTGTACATTTACAATTAACTAACTTTAATTCAATTATCTTTATTAGTTACATTTTTATTTTATTTACATTTTATTTATTTTTTTGAATTTCATTTCACAGCTCATACTTTTATTCCAATAATGACTTTTTCGGTAATGTTTTTTTTTATATTGATTGTATATTTCTAATATAAAAATTTAATTAATTAAATTTATTTTGGACTAATTTAGTTTATATTATTAAATTTATTTCTATTAATATTTTCACCAATAAACAATAATAATTATGAGTTTTAAATTTTCAAATATAAACTCACATCTAACTATTATTTTGAAATTTGGAGAATACCTGCCCTAGCTTCTAGAATTAAATCTACATGAATAAAAGTATTTCTAAACTCATTATTCATATTTTCAAGGTATTTTTTTTTGCCAAAATTAGCTATGCATTGCTATGCATTGATGACTATATGAATTTCTACTTTGCCCCCCACAGTGCAATTATGTTCCAAAAATATTTGCTTTTAATATACTTGAAGAAACAGCAAAGATGAGGGAAGCGTGTTAGACGTAATCCAAAAATTAGCTATGCTGCTCAACACGCTGCAACAAATGAATAGAAAAATGCTAAGTGCTCACAGAAAACCACAAAGTACTTAAGCTGTAATGAAAAAAATCTCTTGAGTACCTGGAAATAGGTTAGTAGGATTATGCATTATTATATTTCTATTTTTCTTTTTTTGTTTTTGAAGAACCAAGATTTTGAGAATTCTAATGTTTCTAAGTTCTAAGGCACAGCGGTGCGATATTATTTGTATAAGAAAATGAAGTAACCGAAAGAAATTTGCATAAAAAATGCATTCGTTGCAAACAGCAGGAATATACTATGTACATATGGCTAACTTGTTGGATGAGTGAGTGACTGTCGAAATTTTTTTATGTTAGTGTAATTGCATAAGTTGCGCATGCGCCACATTTGAGAGAGGTAGAAAGGACACGTGTGAAGTATTTTCTAAAGAATCTTTATAGCTATGTATGTGTGTTTTTAATTTTTATATTTAAGGTATATTCATGAATATTATTTAAAAATATACATATATAGTATACTAGGGTGTGCCAAAAAAAATATTGTTTTTTTCCTTAGATGCCGTGAAAATATAGTCCGATTGTTCAAAAAAAGGACACATTTTGATTTCCTAATATTATTAACAACAGGTGGTTCATTTGTATAAAAAAGAGGGAATATTTGCTTATTTGGCTTAAAAGTTTATTCTATTGATCAAATTATTGCTTAGTAAAAATTAAAACAATTTCTCTGGAGATTATCTTATAGTCTTAGAAAATAATCTTTGTCAAATTTTGTGCAGATAAATAAAAATTTATTCCATGAAATTAGTTAGATCGATCAGTTTGTATGCCAGCCATTTGTTATAGTGATCTGATATTAGCGATTTCCACGAACTAACAGCTTTTTGGGCAGAGACGAACGTGTGCAAAAATTCAGATCGATATTTCAAAAACTAAGCGACTATATTTGGAACTAACATTTTTTATTTGGCCCACCCTAATGCATATATATTTTAGTGCCACGTTGTCAAGTGCTTATTGTCATTTCGTTAAGCGCGCAAATGCATTAAGTGGAATTGCAAAATCATGTAGCTATTGTGTAAATACAACAACAACAACAACAAAATAAAGCGATTGCCAACGAATTTGCAACAGTTGTGCACTAATGAAGACCTCAACATCACCCAACGCAGATTTGGTCAGTAAAAGTATTATAGAGCATGTGCAACTAATGAATTTTATTTTATAACAACAACAACCACAGTAAATTGCAATCCTGCTGCAATCAGTATTATATATGTGTGTATATACTCGTATTTGTAAGGATAAGCATTCATTGTGCTATCAGCACACATTTGCGCTTTCAAACTTATTCCTGTCATGCTTCTGAATGCATTCTGTTGGCGGCACTTAAACATAATTAAAATTATGTTTCTGATATTTGTTCATGCAGCTCAGAAATTGCGTGAAATCCACTGATAATTAAAATGTTTAATCGCTATCATTTATCTCATCAGCAAGGAAAGCTCCAACTGCTCACATAAATGCAACACTTTCAGCACACAAATACTGATATTTGTGCAATAAATGCGTGTGCATATGTATGTATGTGTTTTGCCCGCATTTTAATCGCTTTATCGCTTAACTGTTGATAAAGTCATGCGCTTTATCTAACTAAGGCGACGTTGATCACAAGCAGTTACTTGCAACGCGCCGCTCTGATTGCCAGCAATGATGCAACACCAGCCAATCAGCCAATATGTATCGATAAGAAGCCAGCAAAGCCACCACTGCAACACCATCAACTGATTGGCTTTAATGTATCAGATGCGCATCGCTGTGACATGATTTAAATTATTCCTATCGCTGATTGGCGATAATGCAATTTATGTGGCGTGTTTAACGCTGACAACCGCGAGTGCATAACATTTCCTTATTGGCGTTTGTAGAAGATATGAGTAACATTTTTTCTAATTTTTGTTGCTTTTTTCATGGTAATTTGGTAGAATTGCTTACAAGAATTATAAATTTAATATTTTGTGTTAATATAATTTGACTATAACACTAATTTTAACTGACTGTTATAGGGATGGTTTATAGTAGTGCGATGTGAACAATTTGTTAAAAAGTTATAGTATTGCCTTGGATAATATTTTTTGTAAAATTTCGTGCATATATCTTAAAAAACTAAAAAAATCCATACAATGATGTGATTTCAATTGATCAGTTTTTATGGTATATGCTATAGTGATGCGATATCGGCGCTTCAGACAAATGAGTAGCTTCTTGGCGATAAAAAGGAGTGTGCAAAATTTTAGATTCATATCTCCTAAACTAACGGACTGGTTCGAGTACACACAGATGGACATGGATAAGACTAAGCTGATCATGTACATACATATGTACATACATACTACATATATGGTATACTTTGTAGGATACCTGACGCTTCCTTTAGTGTGTTACAAGCAGGGTGCCAAACTTAATATTTGCTCTTCAGGTTGCAAAAATTTACCATTTTATCAAAATTGAACCGGACTGCCAAAACAAAAATAATTAAAGTTTCACGTATTTTAACACAGATCTTTATTATCACCTTCCAAATAGGCTCTTGAGCTAATAAATCTTGCCAAAGTTAAACCTGATTCTTCATACACTTTTTATAAACCTCGGCTTTGATTACTTTCATCAGCCTTCAGCGAATTTGTATTATTTTCTTGGTTTCTGCTGAGTTTTGGAGCGCCATTCGCGTTACCCAGATGCATTATTAAGCACCTCTTTTGTGACCTCTGCGGTGGTTGAAAAGAGAGGCCATCATTAAGCCCATTGCGCTTCCAACCAAATTAAACCTTATCCAGCAACTAAACGGATTTCATAAAAAAAACTGATTTTTTCCATGCCAGCTTCCCAATATTTCTTAAGTTGGAGCGTTAAGAGCCGTGGTAGATATCCCGTTTTTGCTGCATTCCGCTGATACCACTTTTACTTTCTCTAAAGATGGGATCTTCAGGGTAGTTGCTTTCTAATGATCCCTAAAATATTATTAAGTTCGCTTTTGTCTGTTTAGTCTGTACAACATCAACCGAAAGCAATTCTGTGGTATACCCTGTGTCTTGCTTCAACACCTGAGGTGTTCCTTTAAGGTCTATTGTTTCAAACAACCCTTGAAGGTGGTGAGTAGTCTAGAGCAGCTTAGTAGAGTTGTGCCCCCAGCTTCACCGAGTGGACTAACTCGTCTGTACTTTTGTTTCCTTATATTCTTATATGATGATACTCGTATTAATCGAGTTACCTCCTGAGAGACTAGGCATTGTCCGCTTGCGTAACGTAACGCAGTGAGGCTTAGTATTGTCGCCAAGGATAGCCTTAATTCCCACTTGACTGTCCGTTAGAAGGTTTATGGACTTGCTGGTTACAGCAGAAGCTCACTTGGCATCTTCTGTTATGCTAACAATTTCAGTGTAAGAACTGAATTGTAGTCTTTTAAATTAAAGCTACTTTCTGCGTATTAGTTACTATAGTAGAAGCCTAGAATATTTCACCTTTTGATCCGTCGGTGAATATGTAGATTTCGCCGTTGAGACAGTTGATCACAGACCCATTCGTAGATTATTCTCTAGTGGGGAAAGAAAACGTTGATTTCAATTCCTTATGTACATTTTATTTCAGTCACTTTGCCAATTTTGCCCGCGATCTCTAACAATGACGTGTATAATACCATGGCCATAGTAATACCAAGTAGTGACGCCGAGTCCACCTCAAATTGTCTAAAATCATCACCCGGTTGGGCGTAAGCATTGCATAATAATTCACTTATCCTTAGTACCGTAACTTGGCTCTATAACTTAATCTCGTGACTTGGTCACTCTATGCCCAGTAATGTATTTTTATACCCTGAACAGGGTATATTAAGTTTGTCACGCAGTTTGTAACACCCAGAAGGAATCGTCGGAGACCCTATAAAGTATATATATAATTGATCAGTAAGTCGAGCTGAGTCTATTTAGCCATGTCGGTCTGTCTGTCCGTCTATCCGTCTGTCTGCCTGTCTGCATATACACCAACTAGTCCCTCAGTTTTTAAGATATCGTTTTGAAATTTTGCAAACGCCATTTTCTCTTCAAGAAGCTGCTCATTTGTCGGAGCGGCCGATATCGGACACTATAACATATAGCGGCCATACAAACTGAACGATCGGAATCAAGTTCTTGTATGGACAACTTTCACATTTGACAAGATATATTCACGAAATTTGGTATGTGTTATTTTATAAGGCAAAAATGTAATCTCCGAAGAAATTGTTCAGATCGGTTAACTATAACATATAGCTGCCATACAAACTGAACAATCGGAAGCAAGTTCTTGTATGGAAAACTTTCACATTTGACAAGATGTATTCACGAAATTTGGTACAGATTATTTTCTGTGGCAACAATGTAATCTCCGAAGAAATTGTTCAGATCGGATCACTATAGCATATAGCTGCCATCCAAACTGAACACATAGTTACTAACAAAAATGCACCTGTGAAGGGTATTTAGCATCGGTGCAACCGAAGTTAACGTTTTTTCTTGTTTTTATTGAAATTTAAGCTTTTACGAACTTTTGTATCCTTTGATATCCTTATAAACTCTCTTTCTCTCTCTAAGAAGAAATTGCTTCTGCAATTAAACTCTCCCAAAATTATAAAGGGTTACTTTACTGAGGCCACCACAAAGTATAACTACCTGCCTTCCCCAGACTGCTTCCTCTTAATAATTAAGGTCAGACGATATTTCGGACTATACGTGCAGATAGAAATATGATCCGTTTGAACTCGTTTTGTCAGCTAGCAAACCTAAAACGTTTTTTTCTCTTAATCCGTATGTAATCCAGTGCTTAGTGTCAGCTTTTGCTGTACTAATTATATTGATTTGTCGCTACTTTTTGAAGACATCTCTATTTGCACTGTGCGGAAACGAAATGAGCAGCGAACTACCTTTTTTTAATTTTCGACCTTTTTGGATTGGTTTTTGTTTTCAATTTTTTTCTTTTCTTTTTAAAACTGCCCATTAGTACAGAAAAGTGTGCATAATTAAGGCATAAGCCGATGGTTGCCGACGCACAATGGACAATGCGCTGCGCATGCGCACGAGCTGTAAACGCTTTGTGTGGCGATTTACGTACCGAGTAGTGGACACGAATATATTTAGATAGGTATATATGTATGTAAATTCATACATACACTTATATATGAGGTGTATATATAAATATTCTTAAAAAAAGATTGGAAATCTTTATACCTTGAAACGGGTATATTAAGTTTTTATACCCTGAACAGGACACTTTAAACTTGCCACGAAGTTTATAAGACCCAGTAGGAAGCATCGAAGAACCTATAATATATGTACATATGTGTATTAATAGACGGGATGACTAGCTAAGCCGAATAAGGCATGTCTGTCTGTCTCTCTGTTGATTTGTCTGTAAAAACAAGAACTAGCCCTTAGGTTTTGAGATATACTATGTAATCTAATATTTTACAAATGCCCTTTTCTCCTCAAGAAACTGCTGATTTGTTAGAACCGCTGATATCAGACTACTGATCAATGATCAGTAGATCGATCAAACTGAAGTTCTAGTAGGGAAATCTTTTTAATTTTAAAATATATCTTTACGAAATTTGGCACAGATAATAAACATAGACATTGCTACAATCTCCGAAGAAATTATTGGGATCGGACAACTATAGCGTATAGCTGCCATACAAACTGGCCGATCAAACTGAAGTCTTAGTATAGATAACTTTTAAATTTGACAAGAGATCTTCTTGAAATTTGGCACAAAATATTGCCTAAAACAATGATGCAATATCCGAAGAAATTTTTCGGATCGCACCACTATAGCACTTAGTTGCCATACAAACAGTCCGATCAAGATCAAGCGAAAGTTCTTTTTTTGGCTATTCTGATATAAAAAATGTACTTTTGAAGAGTATTATAGCAATGTTGCAGTCGAAGTTAACGTTTTCTCTTGTTCTCTATATTTTTTATTACAGAAATTTTGAAAAGTAAAATCATTATTAGCGCGAAAAATCTCCAATTTCATCTACTTATCTCTTAGCTACTGGTTTCACTTGTCAATTTTATTGACCCTCATTTTTCTGGGAGTTGGCAGTCAGTTTCAGTGATAATATCTGTACAAAGAGACTTTAAAAATTCTGCAAAAAAAGAAATGAATAAATAAAGGCGAATTGTTTTGAAAGAGTTTAAGTATCTACTTCCGCTTCGTGTAGTTTTTCACAGCGATTTTTGAAGAGCAATAAATTTCGAAAAATTGCTTGAATGAATTTCGAGAATTGTATTGAAACCGCAAAATGTCAAAACTAACTTGAAAATCCTTTAACATTTTCTGCTTCCAGCTCTTCACTGTTACTTCCCCTCAACCGCCAAAACATTTATTTTCTTAATGTGTGTCTTAAGCCGCTTAAATGAACCCTTTGTTTGTATTTGTTTTCCCACGAAGAAATACAAAAATCTTCTGTGAGTTTTTGGTGAATTTGGCGCGTGCATTTGCAATAAATTCGACTTTATGTCAAGCCAAGTGTCATTCATTGGTGGCATCCTTTAGAAAAGTGTCTGTCGTGCACTTCCTTACTTCCTCCACTCTGTTTGTTGATTTATCTTAGTGGTTTTTGCTATTGTTGTTTTTCCAACGCTGCTATCCAGTGTGTCGTGTGTTTGTTTTTTGTGGGTTGTACCGCACTAAATGGCTTAAAGTTGTTAGAGTTGAGTTGTGGCACGCATGTCTTGACGCTAGATAAATATATGTAAACAATTCCAAATAAATACAAATACAATGGAGTTTTGAAAAATATTTTCTTTAGTATTTACATGCATTTTGTGAGCTACTGTTGTTGTTCGTGTTTTTGTAAGACTTATATTTTTCCCCATAAAATACATAAACATTTCCCTGAAGCCTTTCAACACCCTCTCAAGTGCCTCGTATTACTTACCAACTGTAACCGCCTCCAAAATCAATTCGTACACATGTTGCAAGGTCTGCTACGCCACTTTGTACCGAAAGCGCAACTAATGTGCTCGCGCAAAAATTAGCCAACTGTCACTTTGCACGCCATTGCCCGTAAACAATAATCCAATTTGCTGGAATTGATTTACTTTTTTTCACATTTTATGCACAAAAATTCGGCAGCCAATTTGAGTTAAACCAATTGTCGCTAACTCTTCGCTGATTTGCCTCTTTGATTGCCGCGCAGACGCAAACGCAGCGGTATGCGAAAGCGCAACTCGAGCATGCCGCCTCAATTCCTTCCTAATTTGTCTGCTCACTTTATGATCGTTGCGGCGAATGCCGCTGCAGTAGTCGGATTTATTTGTAGTTGGCAGGCAAATTGGCAGATTGGCCTAACAGTCAACGCCAATTGACCATTATTTATATGCAGCCATACATTCATACATACATATATGTATATATTATATATAGCATTATTTCCTTTATCAGGCTTGCGCATATTTTGCATTTACTTTGTTAATCTTGAATTTGAAAAGTGGCTTTATTATTATTGTGTCAAACTGGCTGTGCACTGGAAAAAATATATGTGCAATCTTATTCTAAAACTTACCTATGCAAACGAGGTTAGATCTCTGAAAGTACAGACCTTGGCTGGATAAAACCCAATTCTAGTAACGTAGAACCGGTTGTTATAGGAATTGAGCTCGAGTTGCCTCGAATCAATAGTGACTCTTGTGCAGCTTCGCTTTGGATACTGTAGCAGGTTAAACTTCTTTTTATCTAAAATCGACCCTAACATATCAAACATATGTCCAGCGTGCAACGAGTCCCCGCATGACACTAACCATCTCTTTGCATGCCTTACTAACCCAACACATCTGACAACTTCTCCCTATGGTCCGACCCCGGCGAAACATTTAACATTGAACATCATTAGACTACTTTTTGTGAGGTTATTTTGTCTTTATGTGTAAATCAGACTCTCTTCAGGCCTTAGAAGTCAATATTGAACGTGCTATTTGTGACATAAAGCTTGATTTAGTGGGTAAGGTACTCCACAATCGGGTTCACCAAATTCGTTCTTGCAATAGAAATCGTGGAGGCGATTTGAATTTTCTTAACAATTAGTGTGTGTTTTTTTTATAAAGAGAAATCATATCACTTTTATTGTAAAAACCTGTACATATAAGATCCACTATAAAAAATACGTAATTATTGCAAAAATTAAAGATTTTAGTTAACTTGTTAGAATAAGTTAACTTACCATAATTTAGATATACACCATTTAGTTCGATAATTTGTTGCCATTTTGAAGATTCAAATCGCGGATAGTTGATTTTCAAAAGCTTCTAAAGGCGAAAATTTCGCCAGCAAGATCAGTCGGTATATGCAGGCACAGGTAGTAACTAATTGGACTACGTTCCGTACTCTAAGTTGTGCTCGTACTACTATATGCCTAAAATCCTCCAGGAGCTTTTGAAGAGTCACTATCGTTATATGTGGCCTGGCATTGCCGTTGGCGTCGACTCACTTCACTTCGTGAATCACTTCTCATCATCAGCAATAACTACTGCAGAAATGTATCGATTTTATTGTGGTGCAGCAGCGATTCCCAGATGGCATTTCGATCCATACCGTTATTTTTGTTGCGTTAACTCGTTTGGCATACATACATATATGTACATATGAAGCTTCTTTTAGCATCCCGCTTTATTTAAATGATTCCACACAGTTCTTCCTCAATGTTTAGCTCCTAGGCGAACGAAACAGTGCTAACATGAGGGTCGGCCCAAATTTTATTGATATTTTCGACAATTGACTTTCCAGAGCATCGTGTCTTTGACGAAATTATCAGAATGGAAAGTCCTGGACCATAAAAACTATTCGCATTTTTAAGCGCTTGCATTTTCGCCTCTAAAATATACCGTATTGGAAAAATAAGGAATTTGTTTATATATACACATATTTTTTTATTAAAATTCCTTTATCTAAAATTAAGAATTATTAAAAAATGCGAAAAGCCCGATTTTATGGCTCATCAAAAAATCGAACTTGTGGTTTCCTGAATGTGAGTTATGAGATCTTATTATTGATTCCATTTTCCAAATTTGTTTCAAGCTAGCGGCCATTATTTTACCAACAACACTGCTGCTGGTCATTTTGAACTGATCAGTCGAAAGCTGAAATGGAATCAGTTATGTAACGTTACAGAGAGGGAATAATTTCGTGCAACTTATGGCGGTCTGCTGCCCTGGAAGTATTAAACACTTTGCCGTTAGGTACTGATGTGGTGAAGCAAAATCTTTAGTCTCGAGTGCTAGCCATTTCGATAATGATGGTTTTGAAACTGTCCTGAGTCATATTATACTGAACTTCGTAATCAACTGGAAATATCAAGTACATGTGTAAATTTGACTGGCTGTTGAGAACTAAACCTCATAAAATATTATTTAGTATGTTTTTTTATTTAAACCTTTTTCAAAGTAAAAAATTGGAATTATCATTCATCCTACCATATCTGGTAATAAAAAACTTTACTTCGTTAAAAAAAATTAAAAATTTATAGTGTTCACTTGGTGCCATTCATAGCCAAGTGACTTCCTCTTCCTTTACCGCGAATGTTTCCAAACTCATTCCACAACATTTCTCGATTCCGTAGTAATGCGAATGAACAAGCCAGTGATAAATTTGCGATTTTTTTCTTTTTGGAGAATTAAGGTGATGAGCATGTGCTTCCAATTTGTTGATTTTTCAAAATTTTCTGACCATTTTCTTTGACATGTAGTGTTCAAAACGTATTTAGATTTGTTATGAAAGGAATTCTGAGGGTTATAATAGATTTGAGTGGCATTTACATTTTACTTATAATATTATTATATTCCCAAAATTCTATAAACTAATTTCGAACTTGACTTTCACTTATTATTTTTTTTTAATATCGACTATGATTTTAAAACGTTTCAGAGGCCTTGCTCTAATTTGCAAATAGTATCTATTACAAAATTTAAGATAGGACGAATCGGGAAAAATATTTATTTTTCATTGATAACTATTATATATTTTTAAGCCATTTTTGACAGGGTTTGAAGAATACAAGAATTGGCTGATTGGACAGAACCAATGATCATAAATGGTTAATAAGTACATATAAACATCAAAAATAGACTCATAAGATAATGTACAGAAATTAAAGTATTCTCAAGTTTTATAGTTTTGTTGTTTTATCATTTATATGAATGAATCAGTTGTTATTAATAATTAGATAATATCTCAACTGTATCGATTTCTTCTAATCTCACGTTACTTTCTAAAGTATTCCATCTAGTTGAATGTTGTCATCGCTTCGGTTTTCAAACCGCGTAATTTTTAAGTGATTACCATTATCAACTTAATTTCTCGCAGTGTTCTTAAGCAAAAAATAATATTTTAATCCCGCAGTAATCAATTCAAGCATTCTGACTGTCTGCATATTTTGCTTAGCTGGCATATTTTTATCGATGTGCGACACTTAATTATATTATTACAGACCGCAGGCGGCTCAAACGTGCTGGAACTCAAATGAATTTCTAAGCTAACTACCAAAGAGGAAAGAGTGAAGATCAGTACATGCCGCCTGCATGGGAAGAAAACGGGAGCACCAAAAACTGTCGCGATCAAGATAAGGCTGCTGTTTCTAACGCCTTTCGCGCCGATAAAAGGTGAGCGACGGCACTTTGATGGCACCGACGCGATCGAAATCGAACGATGATTGAACAATTTACGGAATGGAGACGGTCTACAGCTAGAAAGTGTGGGATATGTAAAGCAGGCTGCACTAAATGGTTAGATGCTCCAATTAAGGGAATAATCCCGCACATTCTTAAAAAAAAAAGAAAACAAAAAAAACAAAAATGGGAAAAATATTTATACTTATTTGGGAACACCGAATTGCGGGTGGTCCTGCTCTGCATAAGGATGCACATTAATTTTAATCGTGCTTTGTTTTTTCACGTGGCTGTTGCTTTTGTTGGAAAACAAGGATATGGAGTTAGAGAGCCTTTATATTAAAAAATGTATAGTTGTGTGTGTGTGTGCTGAAAATATGTAGAGCAAAAGGAGAAATTTTGTCTTATAGACAAACGGCTAGCTAACTAATCCAGCACATGCGTGGCGAGCACACGTAGCAGTAGTTGTATAAACGTATATTTTAGGTTAAGTACATATGTATGCATGCGCTGCTTCGTGATTTTTCCACTGCGGATTAAAGTGGAGTTGTGGGATTTTCCATTTTTTAATAAAATATTTTTCTTTTTTCCTAAGATCAGTTCACATTGAATGCACAAAATTTTATTGCTAACTATAACGAATGTGATTTTCTTAAACGAAATACAAAAGGAAAATAGTCTGATCTGCATTTGGTAGAGTATTTAGCGCAAGGAATATGTAGGCGAAAGGATTACCATTGTATGACCAATTCAGGACCCACCACGGAGCTCGTTAGTTCCCAGCAATTGTGTCGGCCGCTCAATTGAGCAGAAAGGTTAATTTAAATTTGAGCTAAATTCCTATTGTCTCCTTTGTTGGGAGCTGTAAAAACATGTCAGTTAGTTTTTGTGTGCAAATCAGTCACGCCTTAAATTTTTCAATTAAGTTATCAGAAATTTTTGTTTGCACAAATTTCACGCATTTCAAAAAGAAACAAAGCGTATTTATTTGAAATTTTTTTTTTATTATTTTCAGGTGTTTTGAAATGAAATTTAGTGAGAGAATTGATAAGAATGTTGATGAGCTGCTTCATGAGAAGTGTGTTTTTATAAGGTAAGTCTCTCTTTTGTGTTTTATTGTTTTTATATATAGCATATATATTTGTAAATATGTACATATATAGCCTTTATAAATTCAACAAATTCCAAAATGGTTATGAAATTAGCAAAACTAATTTTTTTAAGGCTTAAAATCGAAAAATATTATAAACACTTAACATAAATATTTTTTAACACTGTGATACAAAATTGAAGCTCTATAATCATTGTATTTGAAAAAATTCGAAAAAATGCAATATTATGGAATAATCTTTGAAATATATAACGTCTGCAATGAAATCTTCTTAAAAAATGTCGATTCTTATAAAAAATTTGTATTTATTTTGGGCGAATTGAATTACAGTTCCCTCAAATTCTTCTATTCATTCTATAATATAAAACAACAAAGGAGTAATAAAATTTAATTTAATTTTTACCGCTTTAATATTTTGTAAAGTCTCCTTTGGCCGCAATCACCGCTTCAATCCGCTGCGGAACGCTATTGACTCAATCTGTACATTCTTTTTTAGTGATGAAGTTCTATACTTTTACACATCTAGTAAATAATTCCGACTTTGTTTCCGGTGTACTGGCATTATTATGTACCCTTTTTTTTAACAAACCACAGGGTCTCGATAGGCTTTATATCGGGATTTTGAGGAGGCCATTTCAATTGAATTCGTTGGTTTCTAAGATACTCTTAGCTTCTTCTTAGATTTGTGCTTGGGGTCGTTGTCTTGCATTAGAACGATTTTGCTGCCGTTCAGACCCAATTTCTCCAACGAAGAAAAATACCCCTACATTAATTTGTCTATATACGAGTACCATACATATTCGCGTCGCTATTTTCCTCGATTAAAACTAGGTCCCCGTTCACCACTTTTGCAAAAGCCACCCCAAAAAAGGACTTTTCCGCACCCAAAATTGAGGGTGGGGATGACATCGCGGCTGGTAACAGTCTTTGGTGACACCTTCCAAACATAATGTATTCCCACTGATCCGTGAAGGTTAATTGCTTTGCGCTCTTCAAAACACATTCGCCCACTGTCCAGTTTTGGTGTGATTTAGCAAATTTTAGACGGAGTTCTCGTTGATTTTTAGTATGCAAAGGTTTTTTAACTTGCGGTGAACAGTCATGCGAGAAACTTGTTTTCCGTAAGTGATTTTCAGCTCTCTTTCGTTCTCAGTACCTGATTTTATTGCTCACTAAATCACCAGACGGTTGATAGATCGTCTATCGTGGTTATTTACGACGGGATGGTTGACCAGTTGGTACTGATATTGCTTGACAAATTGCTATATTTTTCACTGACCCAAACGAAATTTCGTCTAAATTTGCAACTTACCGATATGAGAGCCATGCATTCAACCATTGAAGTACAGTTTTTAAATAGAGTCAGCAATTTTCTTCAAAAAAAAGGAATCTTCTCAAACGTGACGCAAACTAGACACTACGTGAAAAATATTGAAAAATTGTATAGTTATATTTCAGCGAAAAAAACTCAACTAGTATATCTATTTGAATTTATATATTATATTTTTCCCCTAATTAGTTGCGTAGTGCAAAAAAAAAATTTTAATCTGGAATATTTGTTTTTATTCGCTCAATTGTGTTACATACTCTGTGTAAATAACTGTATTAGCCTACTCATAGTCGAGGTTGAACATTGCATCCTTTTAGAAAAATCCGCATCCTGATCATCAACATTCGATTTAATAACAATAATACAAAATTGCTCTTTCTTAATATGTAATAACAAATTCTGATATCGTATGTTTTTTTCTTTTAATTCGAAGAATTTAAAACCTGACATTTTTGAGAATTTTTTAATCGTTATACATAAGTAACCGCAAAAATGTAAAGTTCGATTTTATATGTTAATGTCGAAAAAATAAGAAAACAATGTTTTTGAAAAAAAAATGCGTCCACGTGAAATTACTACAAAACACTTACTATGCTCGTTTTATCTAATTTCATCCCTTTTGACATATTTTGGATGATGTTATAAGTAAGCATAAGTAACCATAAAAATAAATTTACTTTACTTTATATTGAGGTCTGTCAAAATTACATTCTAGTGGGGTATATTTTGCTACTACGTTGAGCGTATATTTTATTCTACAGTTTTTAAAATATCCTTATTTCTCAATCAATTTTCGTTTAAAACTTTTTTATTCGAAATAGTTATAAGAACCGTTTTTTACAAGAAAGGAGTATCATAAAAGAATATTACGAAACACGGTTCCTATAACTGCCTCTTCTACTTTCTGCAGTAGCAAATACTTTGGTAACGGTTTCAGAGTAAATGCGGGGAATAGCTTTTTTAGAAGTTTTATCTGAATAAGACCATAAGTGCTTTTAAATCCAAATGTGTCAGAGCTTCAAGAGCCGAAACCAAGTTACAGTGTAGGCTTTCTGATCTTTAGATGAAGGACACACGGAATAGTGTTTCGTCAAACAAGACGTTTTTCGCTATCAATACACTGTTTGCACCAGCAAAGTCTGACTTAGGAAATGAATTCCAAACACTTCAAGAAGTTTCGGTGGTTTAATTATCTGGTTATTTCCATGGAGATAAAATGTCAAGTTACTTTGAAACATTTTGGATTTCTTTGGTCTCGTAGACGATGTCGGAAAGCACTTCGAAAGAAGGGGTCTAGCGGAAAGGAATATTTTTACACCCTTAACAGGGTATATTAAATTTGCCACGATGTTTTTAACATCCAAAAGGCAACGTTAGAGACCCTATAAATGAAATTACGAGTTAGGTCAATTTAGCCATGTACGTCTGTGTGTATGTATGCAAACTAGTCTCTCAGTTTTTGAGCTTTTTTCACCCAGAAGCTGTTCATTTGTCAGAATGGTCGATATCGGACAACTATGGCTTCTACTACACTATGAAATTTACACTAAATTTGGCATATGTTATTGAAATCTTCCAACAAAATTTCTTAGATGAATTCACTACAGCTTATAACTGCCATACAAACTGATCTTCTGATCCCAATCTGTACTTCTAAGGAATATTTTTTGTTTGTGAAGGGTATTATAGCTTTATTATTATTGTACAAAATATGAATATTTATGATGAGTAATCTAATTACTTTGGCGCCTACCACAAAAAAAATGACATTTCAGAGTGATATGGAGTTACATGTCTCGGGTAAAACTCAACAATTTCAACAAATTTTTTCTCGTATAAAAAATTAAATATTTGATTAGAATTTCTTATTGTTACAAACATACCCAATTAACAAACAAAGTCTGAAAGTTTTTGAAAAATATATTTTAAACTCGGCTCTTGGGACGTCATTTCCGGTGATCCCTTGGAAAAAAATGCGCCCGCGTTGGCAGGATAGCTCCTTACTTTCATCTAAAGTGAAAAAATTACGCGTTTTACTTAAAACCTTAACTTAGAACTTGGTAAAGAGGTAAAAAAAACTGAAAACAACACATGAAAATTTCAGTGAAAATTTCGCGATTTATTTTTTCAAATAGTTGTAATCGAAAAAAAACCTTCGTCCAAGCCTTTAAGAGTTGTATCTCAAATACTTCTATAAAGATTTATGAAGATTGGTTGATTTTCGAGAAAAACTCGTTCAATGACGGCGCATTTAGCCTAGCTAGCCTCAAGCTCACATTTTCTCAAAGCTCTATTTTCGAAACTATTACTCGGATAAAAATGAAATTTAATAAGGCAATAAAAAAATAGATTTTTTGAAACCCGTAAGCCCATGTAACCCCTTAAGGAATCGAAAAAATAACAAATTTATTTTTTCTATCGTTATCTGTCCAATATCTCTAAGAAGCTCTTGTTAAAATTTTAAGTCGATAAGTCCAACTGTTGCGGAGAAATTTCCTTACCAACTATGAAAACTTCCTTTTGAGAAAATGTTTTGAAAGACGATCAAAGGTTAAAAAATTTTAATAAACGCGGAGAATATTTTCAAATATACCAACATTCGATATATAGGAAAGAAAATCGACCATTTCGATTTTTTACCGGCAGTCAGCAAAGGATAAAAATTAATAATATATTTAAAATTAAATCCCTCTTTAATTTAACGCACTTAGCGTTCATGGCATATGCCTTTTCAGGGTACCGGTTAATTATTTAAATACGCAATTTTTATGATTTTTTGTTTAAATAAAAATTTATTTCCGATTAATAAGTAAAATAAATAAAAAAGCGATAAAGTGAAACTAAAAGTGTATAGTTAAGTGTCAGTGTGGCAGTTGTGGCAGCAACAATTTAACGCGCAAAACCGTGCTGACGTTATGCAGACGCGTGCGTCTTTAACCTATTGAGATATGACAGCAAGCAAATTTTATGCATTCTCAGAGCAGCTGCCGCCTATCAGCGTTGAAGTGGCAGGATGGCATCACGCCTGTGGCAAACGCGCGCCAATAACAAATAGTTTTGCGACGCCAGCATGCGCGCAGGCGTAACGCTTATGTAGAAATTCAAGACACGTACGCGGCGTACCGGCGCATGCGTGCCAACAATATGCTGGTACTTACATATGTATGTATATAGAAAGAACGGTTGGCAGACGGTGACAAGCGAGCACTTGCATTTGCTGGGTACATGCATGTATGTATGTATAGATATATATAGGCATATGTACTTTTCCAATTCTAATAATCTTGCTAGCCATACTCTGGATGCGGTTGGCATTTACGAGTGCACACATATTTGTTTGTGTCATAAAATGAAAAATGGAAACATTTTTACTACACTCCAGCTTGCCACGCGCAAATCAACCGCAAAACGCTTGCGAATACGCCAAATTTAGTTTTCATTTCCTCGGAAATTAAGTTGACAACTCCCTTAGGTGGAATTAAGGTGCCATTAGAAATGATTTGCTCGCACACCTGGCAAGTATTTTCTATGTGCTTGCTTTTGCTTTTGTATTTTTGTGCTGTGGAATATGGTTAAACAGCAACGTTGAACCGCAAACTGTGCCACACAGCTGTGGCCAGCGTGATCAGTGTCGGCATCAGCGGCAACCTCAAACTTCTCGCCTTCAACTTCACCTCTAACGACAGACATACATATGTATACACATGTACATGTGGACATAAGTATCTGGCCAATTCGCTGCGGCACTTCATTTGTGCCTCACTGACCACACGCCGCATTTTAGCATGTTTTGGTTTAATGGACATGCCCACAGGCGCACCTATGCCACATACATATATGTATGTGTGTATTTGCGCTCATAAAATAGCAAAATCGAATTGTTTGCATACTGTGCGCCTGCGCAGCGCACGCCAAAGGGTGTCTACATGCCAACAATTGTCTTTTTGTCTCCGCGCAAACTTTGTCAATATTTGTCCCGTGTGTCCCGCCATTCATTCAATTGCAAATTAATGCTAAATTCTATAGTAAATAAAAATCGAATTGCCTTTTCATTGCCAAAGTATAACTAGTCAATTGCAAGGTAATGAGTTTTGTTCGAAACTAAAATGTTCATTGTTGAAATTGCATTGTTTCGGTTCTTTATTTATATAGAAGAATGTAAACAATATCTACTTCCGCTACGGGAAGTCTCAGGTGGGCACTCAATTAAAGAGATTCTTTCAGTCAAAAACAAATATATGTAGAATTTGTTAAAATGACTGAAGGAAAATGTAGACAAAAACGTCTTTGAATATACATATGTAAATATCTTGGCTCTTAAATTATTTCTCCGTTGAAAAATAATATTTTTAAACCCTTACCCAAAATTATAAGAAAAATAATCGACGACTTTATTACAATAATGTCCTTACTTCTTATTTCCATATATCCACAAACATAATTAATTGCCATAAATGGAAAACATATTTAACACTAATTGCTCAGCTGTTCACGATTGCATTTTCGAGTAACTGGAACATTTACGACTGATAATATACTCGTAAACAAAACTCGTAAGAAGACCGCTAGAAAGACTTTGATTGGGTTAAATTCCACACACTCGTTGAACCTTTCTTACCCATACACACCTGTATAGTAAAGGATGATCCTTTTCGCGGTTCCCTACTTTTTTAAAGAAACTACAAATTTAATGGGAATGTTTATTATCGAAACGGGATTGTCCGCATAAACTTTTTCCAAACGAAAACGGTCGAACGGTATGATATCACACGATTTTTCTGGACAATCGCCCGGTCCAAAATGTGAAATTATCTGCTCAATTAAGTGTTCTCTCAATAAGTCCATTGATATAATAGTGGCTATTTTTTTGTCATTCACAATGCGAAGAGAAGATATAGAGACGATGATAGATCTTCAAGGCATACGATTTCCGATCTTATTCATCACACTCATTATACTGAATATTTGGTTAATATTGTTATATTAATGTAATTCTTTAATTTTTAACATTATATGATGCATCTGATGTGTGGTTCACAAATACTTTACAAAGGATTAAAGAAGTTAGGTTATATCTTCATATTTGGTGGACAATGTTACTACTCTTTTCCAGCTCATCTATAGTTGTTAAATGATTTCCAGGTATTCATTTATTTATTTATTTACAACAGTTTACACAGCAATAAATTACAGCATAAACTTTAAAATGACACTAGTTGCAAGGCTTTCAGTCATCGTTTTAATACTAAGTTTTGTTGCTTAAGTTCGTAGTACTAGTAAATAATTATGATATTTTAACTATGATATCTTAAACTACGCTAAATTAGGTTAAGGATGTTATTATCTTTAAGGAAATTGTAAATAAACATAATGTTGTCATGACTGGGCGTAGATAGTGCCTCCATTGTGGAGTTTTTACCAGAGCACTCAGTCTGCCTTGTGTTCGGACATTGCGAAATTAGGTGCTTAATTGTATTTGGGCCATTGCATAGCGGGCAGCAAGATGGGTTGCTCCTTGTTAGAAGATGAGAGTGGCTAAATATATAGTGGCCAAGCCTTAGGCGTATATACGGCTTCAGAATGTTGCTTGCCGTGTTTGCAGGGTAAGTTGGAGTGATTCTCCTTGGATTTATTCCAATGTAGTGATGGTTTTGAGATACCCAGTCCGAGAATTCCAGATTTTTTCTTCTTATCTTAATATGCCTGTACAAATCGCCCTTGCTTAAAAAGTCGAGCATTAGGGTGGGGGATCTGCTAACTTCGTTTGCGACAGTATCAGCTCGTTCATTTCCTGAGATTCCTACATGGCCTGGGATCCACATGAGCTTGATTTTGTTTCCAGCCGCAATGAGGGAGTTTCTGATTGATGAAATTATCTTGTGGGAATTTGCAGGTGATTGAATTGCCGCAATGCATGATTTACTGTCACTGCAAATCAAATATTTTCCTCTATTTTTTTTAGCATGCTCAACAGCAAGTTCAATAGCTAAGGCTTCGGCGGTGAATATTGTACACATCGGATCAAGGAGCCATTGGCATATTACGTCTCCATCTTTATCTACAACGGCCAACGAGGTGTGGTCTGATGTCTTAGATCCATCCGTAAAGATAAAACGCCAATTCGATGAACTATATTGATGGCGAATGTATGCAAACTTTGCTTGGTAGACTGCGTTAGGTGTACTTTGTTTAGGCAAGTTTAGTAAGGCATTCTCAAAAGATACTGGACTAATGGACCAAGGAGGAAATATCTCAGAGCTCTTTTTGCTTCCGTAAAAAGATGTGAAATCGTCCCTGACGTATTCAAGAGATCTGGATATTGTCGATGGTATTCTTAGTGGTTTTTTATGTGAATTTGTTCTCGTGAAGGTATTTGCTAATGCCATGTTTGTTCCATCAGGTTTTTTCGCAAGAATGCGATATGTTGCATCGGCCACTCTACTAGAGATGCTCGGCAAGCCGGATTCAGCAAGTAAAAACTTCGTTGGTGAAGTAGGGAATGCTCTAAGGCTCCGACGGATTGCTGCATCATAAGGCACAGAGACTTTACGCATTTGGGATGTTGCGCAGTGTCCGTAGATAGGTAAGGTGTAGTCGATTTTGGATAGCATTAGTGCTCTGACAACGTTAATGTGAATGGCAGGGTGTATATAGCTATGTTTACAAGTGCGATACTTAATAATATTTAGTCTATGTACAAGAGAATTTCTTATATAGTTGCAGTTATCTTTAAATAGATACTTAGAGTCTATGATTAATTCTAAAATCATCAACTTTTCTTTTGGCATAATGTTGCATTTATCAACATTTAATGAAATGTTGCATGGTGCCTTTTTGCGACAAATATGAAGAAGACTTGTTTTTTTCTAAAGAAATGTGTACGCCTGAAATTGAGGACCAAGATGAAATATTGGAGAGAATGTCAATCAAGGTGTTTTGGACAGCAGCCGTGTCATTTTCCTTTGTATATATCAGTACGTCATCTGCGTACATTTGATGGTCAATGTTTTTATAATTAGAAAGAAGTTGACTTAGCTCATCAAAGGCGATAATAAAGAGTAAAGACGAAAGAGGTGAGCCCTGTGGCGTACCATATGAGAGCTTGTGGGTTATTGAGTGGTGTCCATTAATAGTTACTGAAAGTCTTCTATTTGTCAGGAAAGATTTTATAAGATATTCAAGGTTGATAAACATTTCAGATTTGAAATTAATCCGGTGGGATATACACATTGACATATGCGAGTACATGTATATTTTTCTGAACCTTACAACTTAATTTCTTTTTCTCGATTTTAACTTCTTAAGAACCTGAAGGGCACAGCACGTTTAGATTTACCCAATTTGCACCAACTCCGAGTCAAGCTACATTACACGTTTTGTCGACCTATAAGGTCTATTTACAAGATCTCTATATTATATTTTTTGGTTTCATAAAGGACTGTATATACTGTGATTGAAAAGTGAATTTTGTCCAATTCATCTCCCTTAAAGTAATCCCCTCCCGCTGCAATACACTTAGGCCAACGTATTTTCCAGTCATCATAGTACTTGGAAAAATCCTCCGTCGTGATGGCCATCAGAGCCTTCTTCGATTCAGCTTTTATATCCTCAATTGAGTCAAAACGGTGTCCTCGGAGTGGTCATGTGAATTTGCTGAATAGCCAGAAGTTACACAAAAGTAAATCAGGCGAATGCGGTGGTTGTAGCTTGATATTACTTAGTTGAAAATGTGGCGAAATGATTACGAATAATCAATACAGTTTGAGATGGTGCATTATCGCACTTCTTTACTCAATAAATCCAGATATAGTAAAAATCGAAGAATTCACTTTAAGAGCCTCACAAAACGATGCGTATCTCAATTGAGCATAGATGTCACTAACAGTACTACCAACTTGCAGAAAAAAATTTACCGATTCGAAAAACACGCGAAATATAAATTAAAAATTCGTCTTTCAGTTTGATCACAGTAGTATATAAGTTAAGAGTATAAGCAATAGTGCCTGTTATGCTTAGAAATTACTTGCAAATGAGCTTGATATATGTACATACATATATGTAACTACATATTAATAATTTTGGTTTAGAATGGGAAACAAATTTACAAAAAACCTTAGAAGAATATTGACTTCACCTACTTATTTTTAATTTATAACTGAAAATATATTTTACAGCTGTGCATTAATACAAGAGTACATGGAATGCACGCAAAGATCGTTAAACCTGCTATTGAATGGGGTCAATCTATATGCGACTCATTCAAAATTAGCTCTGCAATGTAACTCCGAGGTGGAAAAATGCCATGGCAGATTGAAAAGTATATTTAATATTTTAATCAGGGACACTTGAAGTTTGTGTGGGTCCACACTGACCCACCATAAAAACCACAGCCTGGAAAATATACCTGAATAGATACACTTTGTTGGTAATGCTAAGTTCTGATCTTCTGTTTATAAATGGGTATAACGACCGTATTAGATCCTAGTTTTTTTAAAGGTTAACTTGGTTTTTAAAGGTCAGTCTAAGGTCTAGTATCAGTCAGTCCCAAGTATCTAACAGCCTTTTCCCAGTTGATATTTGTAGAGTTAAGCGAAATATGGCTTGTTGGGAGGAAGATGCTTTAACGCTTCCTCGTGAAGAAAATTGCTTGAGTTTTGTCAGTACTAACCAGTATTTTCCATTTGTTAAAGAAAAAGACAAGGGTATTAAAGTCCTCTTGGAGTGAGTTTGTGATATTAGCTGCAATGAAACCTGAGCAGAGTATTGCGGTGTTGTCCGCGAAAAAAGCAGCTGTGCTCTTACTTAGCGCCGGGAAATCGGAAGTAAAAATGTTATAAAACAATGGAGGTAGGCAAAATCCGCATTCATGTAAATTTTGCGAGACTGTACTTCGCTTTGGTGGACTGGGAATGTTGGTCAAAAAACTATTTTTAATTTTTTTATAAACTAGGGGAAATTTCAAGATTCATCATTTTAGTGTTATGATTTTTTTTATTGTAAGCAATGGGTGCAAGCCAAGTCGTACTGGCGGGAACACTTCAATGTCTTCCATGAAAGTCGACAGTCTTTCGTTTAAAACTTTTTCAAAGATTTTACTAACTGACGACAAAAAAATTATTGAGTGATAGGACTTTGGGTATTCTGCAGGGTTGTTGTTATTTAGACCTTTTGTGTGACAAGACGTAAGTCTAAGTGTCATCCAACCTGAGATACAGGAAAAATGCTGCTTACGGTGTTCGAACCAACGGGAGGGGGGTTTCAGTTGAGTTGGTGTTATAGAACTTCCAAAGAGGAGGTTAAGGTCATGTAAGGACTAGTAGCATGCAGAATATATATTTTAGATTTCGTGGTAGATTATGGATAAGTAGGACTTTAACCTGCTTAAGTCTCCAGAACGTAGCTGCTCAAGGGCCTCTCTAGCTCGGTGAGACAACTCGAGCTCTTCCTACTCTATGGGTGCATTTCCCACAACAGTTGGTTCTAAGTTAGCGGAATTGACTCGGGTCATATTCTTTCAAGGGCTGTTATCCAGATTCTTGAGGTAATGTTAGTATACATATTTGTGGAGTTAGGGGTGCGTCATATAACCTGAAGTAGCAAAATAGTGGCTATTCTTTTAGCATTCTTAAATAGTTACAATGCGAGGAGAACACAAAAAATCTTGGCGATTGATAGATTTTCAAGGCATGGGTTATGAAAAATCGATTTTTTTTATTGTCATATTAAATTCTACAACACCTGTAGCTAAGTTCGAAGTCTTTAAACGCGTTTTTCTCGAAGCTATGTTTTTGAAGTCGTTTGGCAAGATTTCTCGCGAACTACTTAACCGATCTTCATGAAAGTTTACACAGGTCTTTAAGACGAAATGTCGTGAAATTTTCACTGAAATTTTAGTTTTTTGTAAAAATGTCGGCCAAGAACTAAATTTTCATTTCCTTTTAATTTGTTCAAGTTCTAAGTTATGGTTTTAACTAAAACATGTATTTTTTTTACTGTAGATGATCATGTAAAGAGTTGTCCTGCCAACGCGGGCGAATTTTTTTCCCAGAGGTCACCGGAATTGGCGCCGCAATGGCCGAGTTTAAAATATTCTTTTTCGAAATAGAAAATTCGAATAATATATTTTGTTTTTTATATAAGAAAAAGATGTTGAAAAGGACTGTTCTTTTACCCGAAGAAACACATGTAACCCCTTAATTTCTTCTGATTATAACATCTCAAGGCCCTGAAGGTCGCAGGACGTTTAGCGTTACCCAGATTGCACTAACTCCGAGGCAACCTACTCTACAACTTATGGAGTTGCTTTGTTGACTTATATAGTCTGAACTCCTGTACTCTTTATTCTATTTTCTGGCTTCATAAAGGACTGAATATAGTGGTCTAAGGGTGATCCCTATCTTGAGAAACCTTATATCTCAATACGAGATTTCCTTCGAATAATTTCAAATGTTTGTGCTGAAAAGTGTGTATGTTTGCACATGTATAGGTTTGTATGTATATATGTACATATAAACATATGTACCTTAAAAATAGTACCGTTTTGCCAAAATATTCACCATATATGGTGTAGATGTTCATTTATTTGTCACTTGTGGCATTGTCCGCTGTAAGAACGTTACCTGTGAGGTCCTGGCATTGTACTCTATGACAATGTTTTGACCACAGCGCAACCAAAATATACAACAAATCGAACAAAAGATTAAGAATGATAAAACCAAAACACCAATGCAGTGAACTCATTATTGTATGGGTATATGTGTGTGTAAGTGCAAGGATATGCCACAGGATGGCAATACGTTTGCCATTTGCCAGTTGGGCCGAAATGCACAACTGTTGCGTAGTTTTGATTTTCGTTGTTGTAGACGTCATGTTGACAATTTTTTACTAATAGCACGCGCAGCAGCAACAACAACACGTGTATTTTAATATTGCGGGTGGCTATATGAGATTGGCTGCCTCATAAATAGAGTTACGAAAAACTGTTTCGTTGGTGGCCTGCAATTGCATTGTCAGCGGCAATCGCTGCGTGTGTTGCGTATATGTGTGTGTAATGTTGGCAATACAATGCCTCATTATTGTCAAGACTCATTTAATGGTATTTTTCAGTTTTTCAGTTTTGCAGTGCTTTTGTGTTTGCCTTTTTTTTGAAATTTCAATTTTGTTAGCAACTAAGATAGTTAGAAGCATTCAATCGCAACCTTGGTGACATCTTATTCGACGGAAAATGCCTTAGAAATCAGCCAAAACTGCTGGCGAAGAATTCTTACGAATTGAGGCATCACAAATTGGCCGATTCCACGCTGTGCTTCATTGCCACGTAACGAATTGCGTTGATGTCTCTGTCAATTGACAATAGGCGTGAGTTCTTTTGCAAAGCTACACAATGAAAACTAAAAATATTCACTATTTAATTTCTTTGTTGTTTTTTGATTTTGATCGAAGCAATTTGTGGGCGTTTGTTTATATTGCATACATATATATCTCTATATAAATGCATTGTTTGAACAATAGTCATCCTTGTTGCAAGACTCCAGTTGGCAGTACGATTTTGCTGCTGAGATAAACGCTTTGCCAAAGTACGTGCCAGCACATCTGGTTAGTTTGCCAGACTTACAGGGGGAATATTCTCAAATTCTATGGAGGCGGGTAGATTAATTGGATATTCGTGGCGCCACTGTGGCAGTTTATTGACAATTTTTGGAATCTCTTTATATACAGTATATTGTTTACAAAAGAGTCATGTAAAAGCAATTTGCATTGTTTGAGCCCTCAAAACAAGTTGGCGAGAATTTCGTGTTAAATATTTACTTCGCCGAAGTTGCAAGCCTTGATACTTAGTTGAAACTATAGTAGGCGATGGCAGACGAAATTAATATTATTATTATTTCTGTTTCTATAGGCTTTATGAGCTCTCTCTCCCGCTC
The DNA here is from genome assembly GCF_016617805.1 of Bactrocera tryoni. Classification (NCBI taxonomy): domain Eukaryota; kingdom Metazoa; phylum Arthropoda; class Insecta; order Diptera; family Tephritidae; genus Bactrocera; species Bactrocera tryoni. The sequence continues at coordinate 31,680,618 of NC_052502.1, forward strand.
TTTTCTTCGTTTCACAAATGCATCATTCTCCAAAGTAACAGTAAAGTACGATTAACATGTCACATACCAATAAAATGTTACTTGGGTTTCATTAAGATATCTCCATACTATCACCAATCACGTGTTGGCCAATATATGCGGTATAAAGTCACTCGGAAGTTCGAAAATCTTTCTGAACACTTTTTTGTCATAAGATGGCCCACTTTAAAAGAATTATTCGCACAAATTAGTATCCCATTATATCAACTGATTCTTGATTTCTACACTGGAAAGTGGAAGAAGCTAAAATTATGTTATATGGAAAGTAGATGTTGTTTTATCCCGATTTCCATAATTTTTGAACCGTAAGATAGAAATGTCAGGAGAAACTCAGGTACCATAAAGGTAAAATCCGACGGGCTGGTCTCGAGATATGTCATTTCGCCTCAAAGCGGACGGTGACACGCCCTTTGTACTACAATTTTGAGTCATTATTTCAACTCCGAAATTTCTACTCTCGCACTCTAACACTTTTTTTCTACCGCGTCGTTTTTTGTACTCCCCCTTTTCTACGCTAACGCAGAAACCTCATTACGATCTAGTAATGACATGCGTTGTGCACCCAGGGTATCTCTGCCATTTCCAGAATATACGACAAATTGTTTTCTTGTTTTTATAATATAAATATCCAACGCAGAAAGTAGTTCTACGCGAAAAAACCTGCTACACCCCGGTGTTGGACCGATCAGAGTTATTTTTTGAAGCGCGGCTGAAAGTATTGAAGTATTCTCCAGTATTGCCAGGAGCTGTACGAATTTCCAATCTTTCTGTAAATTTGAAGATTCCGTCTCGAAAAACCTGTTTTTGTTTTGGCGGACAAGATTAAATCAAGCAAATTTGTTACTGTAAGCCCTATTGCAACATGAGCCGTACACCATTAGAGGTTTTCTGCATCGCCCAAAACAAATGGTAGTCAAAAGGGGCAAGGTCTGGACTATAAGTGGGGTGACATGAAAATTTCCGGCCGCTCTTTCCCAATAGTTTTTAACCGGTCTTTCAACATGAGACCGAGAGTATTAAAGAAGGAAAAGTCTCGCGTCTAGTCACAAATTTCGTGTGTTTTTCGATAATCGCAGGCTTCAGTTTTATGAGTTATTATAGCGTTACCCATTGATGGTTTTATCCGGTTTTAGAAGCTCATAATAAGGCATACCCTTCTGACCTCATCAATTACAAAGCATTGCCTTAACGTCATGGATATTCGGCTTTGTCGTTGATTGGACTGATTGGCCAGATTCCACACATGATAATTTTACATTCAGGGTTGCCGTAATGAAACCATTTTCCATAATTAGTCACAAACCGTGCAAAAATTTTTCTTTTTCTGCATTTCTGACATGCAAGATGTTCTTTCAACGTCTTTTGGCTGTAATTCATATGGCACTCAATTGCCTTGCTTTAGCATGAGTCCGTCTGGTTTTCAACGTTTCGAAATATGCTTCAATGGCTCCCAAAGATTCTAATTCGTGGAGAAAATAAAGTTAGCATGCCTGTAGTTTTCATCCACCATTTTTGCATAGCTCAGCTGATTTTCCAATGCAGAAATGTTCCTCATTTTGCGGCATTACGTTCACTGTCTTTGAAAATATCCCACTGGTACGTTTTTCTACATATCTAGGAAATAATTTGTTAGATTATAAAGCCACAGGCCCGAACCCTTTACTCATTGCCCGTAAAATTTAGGGACCCACTCAATATATCAACTCCTTTACTAACACTCTATTCGAAAACAAAATGGGTTTCAACATATACCCAGTTAGCGAGAGAAATATATCTGAATCTGTTAATATATGTTAAGGGGTGCGGCCTGGATCTGCTTGGTGGCTCTATAAATGTATATACTTGTATATGTATATACCCTGAAAAAACTGCATACACGTAAGGGGTGATCCATTTCGAGGTTCCCTACTTTTTGTAAAGAAGAAACACACAAACTTTAAATTAAATGGCGTATGTTATTTATCATTCAAAACAACATTTTTTGGCATTTCTTTTTTGAAAATTATCTCTTTCAAATGTTGGCCGCGGCTACGTCTCAGATGGTCCATCCGTTGTCCGCATAGACTTTAGGCTTTACATATCCCTACAGGAAAAACTCTAACGGTGTGATATCACACAATCTTGGTGCTGGATGTGGTCTATTCAGTGGAATATTATCCAATAATGAATGATGAGTCACAAGATGGCCGATGGCGTTGTGAATAGTACGCTCAGTAGACCGATTATTTGACTATAATTTGGGCGAAACTTTATGGCAAACTAAAAAGTTACTTTGGGTTGCTTTGACATCGATCTCAGTAACATCTTGTATTTCTGAAAACGACTATTTGATGAATATTTGGAAAAGTATATGTTTTATAGAACAATAAATTGCAGTTTTCGTGAATTTGCTGAAATCCTTAGATCACAAAGTGTTAAAAGCATGTCATATCATAATTGTGCGAGTAAACCTGTCGTTCTTTTTAATTTTCTTGTGAAGTTTAAAATTTATATTAATATTTGTTTGACATATATAATATATATACATTATTATAGATGTATTTCTTCATATTGCATTCTGAATTCACTTACGCTACCTACTTATGATATACTTGTACAAGTGTGAAAGAATTTCCGCCAATAACTTCGATTGTGATTATCTGACCTCCAAGCGGAAATGTTAGTATAGCGCAAATAAGAACGGAGGGGCGATAAGCCAAATACGAAACCACTTCATGACACGCTTCACGCTCGAGTGCAAAACTCAACAGTTCGAATCAGAATCGGCTATGGTGACGTTGGAAGTTATAGTTAGCGGCGTCGAACACAAAGCGCACGTGACCACTAAAAAGGCGGGCGGGGATTAAAACCGCAAGCCGCAACACGAACCATTATTCAAAATCTCTAATAAAGATATAACCAGAAAACACGAAAATGTCGGCAAATGATTTCAGAAATTATTTCCAAAAAAAAAAAACAACAAAATACGAATGCGGTGGGTCGCTTGTGACTTAATTGATTTCCAAAAGTAATTTTATGCTTATCACTGGAAGCATTTCTCTGGAATTCGCCACCGGCATAGCTGTGAAAATTGCTGTCATAAGCCGATTAGCTGGCGGTAGGCGATACACCTACACACGAGGCTGACTTCGTGCTTTGGCCAATTTGAGAAATTTCACACTTTCGTTCGACGCCTAAAATGCATTTGACGATTTGTGCTGTAATGCGGTGAAATGTCTCAATTTAATGCCAACGCACAGCTGGAAAAGCCAATTATGGCATTTTACGCAAGATTTGAAGTATTAGATATCCGCATACTTTCCCTTAAGGACTTTTAAACGTTTGAAATACTCCGCTTATCTCGCACTTCCTTTTTTGGAATTAGACATTTCAATTATTGGATTTTTTTAATTCCTGTTTCCTGCTTTTAAATTATGCCGTATCGTTTTTTATTTATTTTTTCGAAAAATGGTTTCGCCAAATAAATTTTTCATCTCACATAAAAAATATCACCAATATTATTCGGAAGAACTAAACTTGGTAATACACTTGGAAAAAATTTTACATTTCTAGTCACCTCACTAGCGAAGATCGTGGTCATCGTGGAGATCTTTCTATTCCTCTTCCTCTGCGTCCCCCGGCAGGTACTGCTTCGACTACTTTCTGAGCTGGAGTATTTTCATCTATTCGAACGACATGACCTACGGCAGCGGCTACGGTGGCGCTGTCTCTTAATTCACTGAATTATGTCAATGTCGTCGAATATCTCGTACAGCTCATCGTTCCATCGAATGCGGTATTCGCCGTTGACAATGCGTAAAAAACAATAAATCTTCCGCAGAACCTTTCTTTCAAAAACTCGTAATGCCGACTCATCAAACTTCAAAGTTATGAATGCCAACAGTGACGTGGGAGCCAAATCGTGAGTGCGACGACTGTTTGTTTGATAACAGGAGATATTTCGTCTTGCCTTCGTTCACTACCAAACCCATTTTGGTCGCTTAATTTAGTCCACAATATTTTAGTAGGGATCATCTTGATCTGATTTTTCAAATTCCAAGAAAAAAAGTGGGTCAGTTCAGTTGACTATTGAAGATAAAGGCATTTTCTGCCTCGTTGATTTGACTCACCCAAATCGCGGCAATTTTTTTCGTTGACAAAGCCATTAAGGGGTTACATGGGTTTCTTCGGGTAAAAAGTAGTGTTTTTTGAACAATTTTGTTAAAAGCAAACACTATTAACAAAGAATTTCTAAAATTTTTGGAAAAAAAACATTTTAACCTCGGCCATTGCGACGCCATTTCCGGTGACCCCTCGGAAAAAAGGATCATCTAAAGTGAAAAATTTGTATTTTAGTTAAAACCTTAACTTAGAACTTGGAAAACTGTATTTTCAGCAGACATTTTTACAAAAAGATGAAAATAACTGTGAAAATTTCGCAACATTTTTTTTCAAATAGTTGTAATCGAAAAAAAATCTTTCGTTCTGAAGATCAGTTGAGGAGTTCTCGAGAAATCTTGCCAACCGACTTCAAAAACGGATTTAAAGACGGCGCACATAGTAGCTAGCCTCGAGCGTAAAAATTCTCCAAGCTGTATCTTCGGAACTATTAGTCGGATCAACTTGAAAAAATTGAAATATTTAATAAGACAATAGATTTTTTTAAACCCGTAAACCCATGTAACCCCTTAAGCCAGAAATGAGCCTCATCTGTGAAGATGATTGTTGATGACGACCAATATTTTTGGCGCATAGTTGGTTAGGAAAGACATTTGAGTGCTTTAAGGAAATCAAACTGAAAATCCTAGTCCAACTATAAAAATTTAGGAAAATTTTATTATCGATTAATTAATGTTGTAATGAAGTAACTATTAAAAGAAACTCGAACCATGCTCATCAAAAGAGCGGAACGATTATTCGCTAAAGCTTTCTTCTCGCAATATATTTTATGATGTTTTATCATAACTCAAATGTCACCCCATAGTGAAAGATCGTTTTAAAACAGCTCCTTCTTCAGTGATGGTTTCCAAATATCGAAAATATGTTTCTTCAGTCACAGTCACAAAAAATATGATATTAAAAATCAGAATTTAGAGATGAATATCTCTATCGTATTGTATATTACGACACTACTTTTTTACTGCATAGTGGGGGTCATGGGGATGGTAAGGCAGTCTTATATACTGCTACTACTAAAAAATATACTTTCTTTAAAGAAAAAAAAAACACGGAAACATCAAATTTAATGGAAAATTCGAAAGAATAGATGGCCGTCCGTTGAGTGCCAACAGCAAAAATGTTTAACTGTGTGATATACGCATCTATTGATTGATCCGATTTGTGGAAAGTGGCGCCGTTTTGTTGAAATTAAATTTCGCCGACAGCACGGTTATCATTTCGCGATAATGGTCACCATTGACGGTTACGTTCTCACCGTCATCATTTCTCAAGAAATATGGACCGATGATTCCACCGATCCACAAACTACACCAAATCGTTTTTTCTGAATGAAAAGGCAGCTTTTTATGTCTTCAAGTTGTTCTTCGTCTCAAATGCGGCAATTTTATTTGCTCATATACCTACTCAGTCAGAAATGGGCGATTTCAGCGATGAACAAATTTTGCTCGGAAACGTTGGATCTTCTTTGAACTTTTCAAGAACCCATAGAGCGAAGTGTTGTCCCTTGGAAACGTCGAACGGTTTGAGTTCTTGCACTAGCTCTTTTTTGTACGTTTTCAATTTAAGATCGTGACGTAAAATGCGAACGGCGCCGATACGATCCTCCACGGTCTTCGTGTACATATTCAGCTACGGCTGCTATATTTTCTTCGATACATTTTGGACGTGGTCTGTTCGGTAAAATATTATGCAATAATAAATGTATGGTATCAAGATGGGTGATGATGTTGCGAATAGTAAGGTTCAGTAGACCGATTATTTGACCATAAGTTGAGAGACGCACGCGTCGATCTGTCAAAAGAAGGCTATCGAAAAAATACCTCTTCTTGGATCACTCGTTATTTCTTTTAAGTGTAAGGAGTATAACCTATTTAGCTTAGTTCTATTTGATTGTATCATTTGTTTGAATAAATTTTTGAAGTATACTGAAGGATAAACATAATACGCAATCAAGTCTTAACAGCGATATACTTTTGTTAGTCCCCGTCCTTTTACGTAATAATATATTATATATTGTGTATAGACATACTTATTTACACTTAATATATTTATTAAATATTTGTAATGTTTAATAGTGGCCATTCTGCGACTAAGTTTGAAAGGGCTCTAGATACATATACATATATGTATATAAACTGATATCGAAGACATTCCTCTGATAAAAGGCTATATACGATTTCACATTAAAATTTATCGACAGAGTGTCAGCTATGGATACAAAAGAGACTTTGATAACTCCGCATTAGCAAACCAAATATGATCCACTTGTACCTCCCTGCTACCACCTACGATTGGCGTGTCAAATATTTTAAAATCTTAAGTGTTCATATCAACTATAAAATTTTCCGCCATAATGGTGGAAAGAAAATGCTTGTCACCTCCTTCAGCGTTAGATTTCTTCCACACCTACTCAACTAAATACTTACATACATACCTACAAATACTTGCGCATGCTCACATTGCGTTAAGTGCTACTTGTCAGGCGTGTAATTGTAGATCAGCTGACATTCGTTCCAGAGCGAGCAAAAAATTTTCCGCCAATTTTGGTGTGATTTGCTCGATTTTCACATTAAGATTGTCTGCGGAGTTTCCGCACAGTCACAATTATCACCTCGGAATTATCTGTGAAGCAGAACATGTCTTTCACACCAAGCATTTCTTCACATTTTATCTGCAACACAGGAAATCAGCAAAGCAAAACAAACTTGTTAACATGCATACATACGTACATACGCGAACATATGTGGAAATGTGAGCTTACATGTGCTATTTTATCTAAATTATAAGAATGCTTGCGTCTATTCTACTTGTACTCATATCCGGTATGAGTTTACTCAAACGAAGCTATTATAATCGGTGTAGAGCAGAGCAACGTCGCTATTTGAAAGGCCTATATCTCTGGATAATATAACAACAAATGCATACATACATATACGTATATTTGCAAATAGTGATTTTAGTTCCGATATGCGTATAGTACATATGTTAAATTAGGCATGACTTTTATACAGGGCGAATAATACTAGTTTTTCTTCGGAAGCTCATTTTTTTAAAATCAAATCAATATTTCTTAGTTGACTATATCAAGAATTTCAGGGCTATTGTGTAATTTCTGGGTTGTGAAATAAAAAATTATAATCGTATTCGTTTCTCCATCATTCGTCGAAAAAAAGTAATATGTTGGTTTGCTAATAACTTGCAATTTAATTATGTCAGTCTCTATAATTGATACCAGCTTTTTTTTCATTTTGTTACTCACAAAGCTTTGAGAAATGAATACAGCCTTTAGCTGAATCCTTAAATGGTTAGTTGGGGGCTAATAATCGTGGAAAGATATTTTTTATAGCTTTGAATGACGAACATTTATTGCTACTGTAAATATGGTAGATGTATAGAAGATATATGACTCTATAGAGGTCTTCTTATAATAAATAAAATGATCTATTTAAAACCAATGATAATTTGGGAACAGTAGTCTGCTTCATTCAAGTCCTTCAAGGTGATCTTAAAACTGAACCTGACAACATCTTAGGTATAGATCACCAATAGCTTAAATCTATAACTCACATTTTTCTGCTATAAAACTTTTGTTACATGATTTTTTCACCTCCAAATCCACAGTGCAGATGTTGGCTAATTGGGAGCGTCTCAGCGGCCGTGCTTACAACATGAGCGTTCCGATTGATTAAAACACAGATTGTTAAAATGAACGGTTATTGAATGACACCAAAACACCCGAGATAAGTACGCAGAATTTATGATGAACTCACTGTAATCTGAAAACTCATTGAGTATTCTTCAAACCGTTTTTTTCCAAAGTTGTCTCTGTACAATTTTACGAATTTGAACCTGATTTGTAACCATCTTACAATTGTCCGTCCACTCTTCGCTACTTTTCAAGCTCTTCATGTGAGTTATACACGCGCGGTCTCTTGCCTAATGGTAGCTGCCTGTAGAGATCCTAGTTTGCATTCTTGGGATTTCCCTTGCGCTCGATCTAATGGAGAGGTAGTAGATGTACCTATGGTTAGAGAACGATGGTGTGCTTACTACCAATATCGTTGATCTTACCTTGTTAATTACGCTCGGGGTGTAAGTTGTGTAGTTTTGTGGCTTCAGCTCAGCGACACCTTACCCGATACAATACATGGTTCTTTTACTGAAGTCACGTCGTAGCCGCCCTTCTCTAAATTGGGAAGAAGCTCGGCAGAGTCGATCTTACTTTTGTGGAGGTTCACTTGGAGTACCGCAGCTCTTGGTTTTGAACCATCAGACCGCTGACTGGGTTCTTTCTCCACACCCAGCTGCTGTAGGATAAGTGAAGTTGCCATGATCTCTTCTATGCCGTGTTCTTTTCTATTTCACCTATTAGCGTCGGGTCGTCGTTACATTTTTAGATTTTAACTCTGCTAAGCCATAATGCTCCATCAAATAACGGCATGGGTGCGCTCGTTTCGGTGTATATTCTCGAGAAGAGGGTTCCCAATAGCTTAATTTCCGCTATTTTAGTGCGGTCTATGAGCGCGACGGTCAAATGTTGTTTCGTTGCCTAGGACTTTGTCGGTTTGTCTGCGTGCCTAACGTCTAGCTTTCCGGCTACGTCTTTGCACTACCTCTTTTTCGGTGTCCCCTTCGGTTCGCTCTCCGTCGAAAGCTGCCTCGTCCCAGCCAAATGCTTCTCAATTCGATTAAAATACGCTGGATCCGAGGTATTGCACGAACTTCCATGCTTGGCTTCTTTCAGGGTCTCTCTTGTGGCCACAGTTGTAATCCTCGGTCTGCACAGGAGAATGAAGTGGCTCATCTTCCTTTTCCGTGTTAATGCTTACACAGCTTTCTTGGTCAGAGTCTGCATTGACTGTGGCACCCGTGCGATGTAGTACTATAACCACCGCAACCTGCTCGCATTGCAATTGAGGTGAGGCCACAGACGCTGATCGCTGTGCCCGCCGGTAGTAGCCACCTCGTCTCCCACCGACTTTTGGACTGATATTCTAGTCCCTTCGTTCCTTTATTGTTCTCCGTGTTGAGTTTTTGATTCGGTGATCTCACGTTTTATGGATACCGCCAGGTACCTCATTAGCAATGGCCGTTGTATTACCCATTCACCTACTTCTGAGGATGTATATAAAGCTTCGCTAGAAGCCTCCTGCATACAATGTAATGTCTCTTACAGGAGCCAGCTTGAGATCATGCCATTGTAAGCAGCGACACCCATTGCCCAGTCGACACCCACGCGGAGGATACAGCTAAGAGGAAGCAAGCCCAAACACATAAGTCATATACTCACCCCTTTCATTTATGAGCACTTCACCTGCAAGCGAAACTCAAATATCCGGTCTGAAGACAAGTATCATTTTAACAAAAATATGACAGAAGCGTAGGCGTTTTCTTACACTCATCTCAAAGCTGATGATATTTTAAATTAATTTACGAATTTATGTACTAAATTTCGCACCCTGTATGCAAATTTCTATTTTAGTGACACTATCACTATCCAAAGTCTAGTCTTGTCTCCTATAACCTGACGTCATTTAACGGTCATTTCACTCATGTAAGTCACAATCAAATTGCTTTTCTTAAGTTGCTCTAAAAAGTTGTATTTATATTTGCTTATGTGTTGATATAAATAGTTATATACTTATACTTACATAGATATACATACGTATGTATGGTATGCATATGTTTGCTTAAGCCAGTGATAAGCACGTGTTCAACGCAAATCTTATTTAGCTAGGTGACAACGCGATTCAATCTAACACTTACATACATACATACATACACAATACTTAGTATGTGTGACCAACCGAGCGACTTTAGTGGAATCACGAGTCTCGGCTTAGAACTTTATACCGCACGCCATGGACACACGCCAAAAGATTAGAGGAGACAATTAATGAATTGTGCTGCGATAAGAGGCGCTCAGCGAAGAATGCGCTGCACTGTGTGCGATCCAACGATCCAACCGTTGAGGGCATTTATTAAACAAAATTAGGCAAAATAAAAATTTGTTTTTGTTTTTGTATAAAATACGATTACATTGAGCCCGTTTTCTTGGAAATATTTGCCTTGCATTCATTAGCATAATATATTTTAAAAATATTTCCCCTAAATTAAAGCAAGGCTGCACGGTTTCGAAGTTAATTTTTGTACTCTCAACTTACCTGTAGAGACTTCATATGCTCAATATACGATTTATATATATTTGTATGCAAGTACCTACCTGTTGTGCTGAAAATAGTCAGCGCTTTCCCCTGACACTTTAAAGGACACCGCCATCACCGGTAGCCTGTGAAAATAGGCTGTACCGTTGCGCTCCTTTCTTTTTGCTCTACTTACATCTCGCCGCCTCTACTTGCTTTCTCTCCACTGCACTTGTCCACAGTCATCCATTTCTGTATTAGCGAAACTCGGCAAACTCAATGAATAAATATCCCACAAGCGATTATTGCGAACTCATGCTGTGCAATTGAGTCCGCAGACCTTTGTCTTGAGGCGTTTCACTTGTTTCTATTAGATTGGGACATTGTGTGCGCTCTCAAATTTATGGCATCAAGATCGTACAAGGCGTCGGCGGCGTTGACTGTATCAAGGAAATTCCTGAGCTGCGCTCATTGTTCCACTTTTAATTTCGGCCAATTAAGTGGCGTCTGCCATTGCGCCGGCCAAGCGGCTGCAGCGCCAAACGTTTGTTGGCCACAAATATTTTTGTTATGCCTTTTAATGCTATTATTATTATTCTAAGCATTTGCGCCGCCCACACTGTCGATTTATTATTAGTTAGATTCATGGTTTCTCAATTTGTTGTGGTCACTTTGAATTATAGTTGCTTGGCGCTTCGGAAGTGAATTATTTTGGGTTATATCCTTAATGGTCGAAAGAGGTGTTGTCGTTGATCCGTTTCTGTGTTTTTTTTAATTTTTTTCTTGTAGATATGATTGCGGTAATTGTTCACGCCTTGTAAGCGGTTTTCATCTAAGTAGTGCTCTCTTTTTGCCTGTTTTTCGGCACACTGTTTGTTGTTTATGGTACAGAAAAAATAAATATTATTTAATTAATAGTTGTGTGAAGCATTTGACTTATGACTTTGATAAATTTATGAACTTGTAATACATATATAGTTGGAGCAGGTTCATATTAAAAACGGTATTGGAAGAAAGCCTGAATCAATCGACCGGCAAACAGACTACAATTTCAATTAAATTTCGTTACAGTGGAAATTTAGTTTTCCATCCTCAATAACATTGATATTACAAAATTTGGCGCGCATTCTTTGCAGGTGTTATTAATTTAAAATTTGTAGACAATGTACATAAATACGTATGTATATACATGTATATCATTGCTTGAGAGTTAAAGCATGAACCATTTCGAGGTTCCGTACTTAAAAAAAAAACACAGAAACTTGAAATTTAATGCGGAATGTTTATTATCTCTTTCTAATTTTGGCCGCGGATACATCTCAGATGGTCCATCTGCTGAGTCCATTTCTCTATGACGCGTTCCAGCATTTGGACTGGTAACTGGCGAATGACACGCGTTTTACTCCAAGGCCTGAATCAAAGTGTTCTCCTAATAAATTCGTGATTGATACCATGTGTGGGAAGTGGCGACATTTTGTTGAAACCTAATGCCGCCGAGATCACGAGCTTCAATTTCAGGCACCAAATAGTCGGTTATCATGGCGCGATAACGGTCGCTATTGACAGTTACGTTCTCACCGGTATAATTTTTGAAGAACTATGGACCCATGATTCCACTAGCTCACAAACCACACCAAACCGTTGTTTTTTCTGAATGAAAAGGGTGCCGAATTGGCTCTCCACGATTTTCGTATACACTCTCAGCTATGGTTGCTACATATATTTCTTCACTGTGTGCTGGACGTTGTCTATTCTGTGAAATTTTTATCTTGATTCCGATCGTTCGCTTTATATGGTAGCTATACGATAATAATAATCTATGGCAAATTTCGTGAAAATATTTAGTCAAACGTTCGGTGTGTAAGGCGTATGTTTTAGTGATCCGCTTTCAGCGGTCTTGACAATTTAGCAGCTTCGCAATGAAAAAAGGACACGTGCGAAATTTCAAATCTCAAAAACTGAGAGACCATTTCGTTTTGTATGTGCACCCTTTGAAAGCTTGTCAAGAAACCCACGACGATATATGGTGTTCCGAGTCTGCTGGAATGCCATAAGAAAACAAAGCATCCTTTCATTATCTTCCAGGAATTCTTAAGTCACTGTAGTGATTTCAAAACCGTTTGGTTATCTGTATATATTCCTTGCACTTAGCAAACTCTTTGTCAGAACTAGAAGGTTTTCCCTAATTGCTGTGATATCTGCTTGGAAGACACTGCAGTGGTCGGGTCGAGTCGGGTCCCTCTTGAACTTCTACTTTTTTCTGGTAGGGAAGGCAATCTTGGGGTATCGAATTAAGTTTAACTCCACGAGACTTTGAAAACCCTTCATAACGGCCAGAAAGAGAAGCTTACTGAGTATCTTAGATCTCCTTTTTAGAGGGACTAATTGGTAAGGCTTCCTTATTCTAAGAGGTTACTACGCTGCCAGTTGCTTTTCAGAAGAAGTCTGTCTGCAGCAAGTGTGAAATAATAGTAAGTGCCTGACTTGGCGTTATTGTAAGAGCTCCACCATACTGTTTGCGACTGCCCAATTTGTTACGACACTTTGAAACCCCTGCGTCAACTCGTAAGTGGTACCCAGGAACTTTCCTTTGACCATAAGCGCTACATCGTCTGTATAGGCAATCACCCGGCAACCACGATCTTTAAGTTTTTTAGGCAGGTCGTTAACAACCGGGATCCATAGAAGAGAAGAGAGAACTCTACCTTGTGAAGTTCCTCTACTCACATTTCGTCGAGCATGTGCGTTTCCCCATTCCGTTTAAATCACTCTGTCGCACAGAAAAGTGAAAATGACGTCTTAGAGGTTTGATTCAACCCCAAGTATGTTATTGAAATCTCACTCTATATCTAGGAAGGTCCCAACAGCGAATTACTTAACCTTAATGGCTTCCTCAAGTATTGACACGATAGTATATAGAGCAGTATCCCTATCTCGCCTTTACAGTAAGCATGTTGCGCTTCTGATAAATGGTCCCACGGAATGCGCCTCCTTATGCACCAGTCCATCAGTCTCCCCAGAGTTTTTAGTAAAAAGGAGGTGGTGATAGGTTTAAGTTCTTCGCCTTAAGAGAAACCTCCTACCAGCCTTCGGGATGAACGTGACTCTGACTTGTCTCCAGGCCTCCGGGATGTAACCCAGTCTTATGAAATTCGCATAGATAGGTGCCAAACAGTTACCTGTATGATGCCATTCGGTCCCGAAAACTTAAAAGGTTGGAACGAATTGTTCATCATCCAATTTTCACACATGCCATAAAGCCCTCTTATACCATCTCGGAGTTAAAATTTCCGATTTCGTCCATTTTCACACTGTCATTAGAGGGTTTTATAATATTTGCACTCAGCCAATTTGGTTATTGTAGCTTTAGAAGTTTAGGAGATATTTACATTAAACTTATTAGAAAGCGAGTCCACGTCCATTTTCGCAAAAAAATTCCTTCAGGTACCCTTGCTACTACGATCCACTCATCCTCAATTTTTACAGACAGACAGACCGTCACCTGAATTCATACTTTTCTCGTCATTCAACTGAAAAACCACTGAATAAAATACCCACAAAATTGTATTTCGAATAATATCTGCTCCGAAACTTTGCTTTGCAAATACTTAAGTATAGTATATGAATTTTTCTGTTCACAAAATTCTCTATCATCTGAATGATATTTACGAAATCGGAATTAAACCACTAAAGGAAAGGTTTGTTTGAAGATAATATATGATAGACCCTCTATCATACATTTATAGTTATGAAGACACATGTTAGTACACCATAAATATGTACATACATGCTTATGTGTAAGTACATATTTCTATAGCTGTTAAAACTTATCAGAAAATTTCTATCAGAAAACATTGTTTGTGTTGTTGTAATGAACTGTGTGTACTCTTAAACTGATTCGGGGAATGAATAAACAGAGATATGCGACATGAAGATGAGCTGTAAAACTGATTATTGGCCTAATCTTGCGCCGATCTGTGCAAACCTTCTAAAAAGGGACAAAACAGCACACACATACATGCAAACATAACTCCGTGAAAACCAAGTTTTGTGCAGCAAATCTCTTATCTCACGTCATTAAATGGTCGCATTAGTAAAATACTCATACACACACACACAGTCATATGCATATCTACTTTTGCGCAGTTGTTTTTGTTGTAGCTAGTGTGCAAAGGTCCGAAAAAAGACACAACGGGATACCTGTCGCAAAAGGGCGCAATTACTGCAAACAGAATGACAGTGAGCGAGTGGGTAGCGCAACTAAATTGCCCACTAGGCAGTCGTGGGCTTGAGTACCTTAACCGTTGTAATTACACGCATGCCGCAGGAGGTGCGCAAACGCATATATCTGCGCTTTGGCTAATCTGAAGGTGTGAGGCATGCCAAGAGATCTGTCTGCTAGAGATATCGTGTACGAGTTGTGTCGTGGGGCTTTGGCGACATGCTTGCCGTTGTACCGGTCGTTTGATAGTGCCATGTCGGTGATATGATTTATCTGGAAAAACACGTGTAAATGATTTCAGTTGTGTTTATTTACATGTTAATAAGGTATACGCTCATTTCTTGCATAAATACATACCTGTAAATGTTATTGTTATTGTAATGGTGTGGAGAATGAAAAAGATATTTATACCCTGAACAGGGTATATTAAGTTTGTCACGATGTTTGTAACACCCAGAAAGAAGCGTCGGAGACCCTATAAAATATATACATATATAAATGATCAGTATGTTGAGCTGAGTAGATTTAACCATGTCCGACTGTCTGTCTGTCCGTCCGTCTGTATATATACGAACTACTCCCTCAGTTTTTTAGATATCGTTTTGAAATTTTGTAAACGTCATTTTCTCTTCAAGAAGCTGCTCATTTGTCGGAATGGCCGATATCGGACCACCATAACATATAGCTGCCATATAAACTGAACGATTGGATTCAAGTTCTTGTATGGAAAACTTTCACATTTGACAATGTATCTTCACCAAATTTGATATAGATTATATTATAGATTAACAATGTAATCTCCGGAAAAATTGGCCAGATCGGATTACTACAGCATATAGCTTCCATACAAACTGAACACATATGTAGTTACTAAAAGAAATGCACCTGTGAAGGGTATATTAGCTTCGGTGCAGCCGAAGTTAACGTTTTTTCTTGTTTTTCTGAATAAGAATTTTAATTATACATTTATTAAATAATATCTAAAAAGATACTGACACCATTTTCCCAATATTACAGCTGAAATTTTAGCTGAAACCAAGTAGTTCTCACCTTTTCCTTGTTGGAAGGAAATAGCATTCAAACATTCCGTTAGTATACAAGATAATACCCTTCAAGTCGAATCCTCATTCTTCTTCTCTACTGGCGTTAACAACAGCGCGCCAGTCGTTTCTTTTTTTCGCTATTTGGCGCCTAATCGATATATCAAGTGCTGACAGGTCCTTTTCCACCTGAACCATCGGAGTGGAGGTCGGCCTTGCTCTTCTTCCACCGACGGGTACTGAATCGAAAACATACAAAACTGCAAAATTCCATTCCATTCGGACAACACGATCTAGTCAGCGCTGCTGCTATCACTTAATTCGCTGGATTATATCATTGTCGTGGTATATCTCGTACAGCTCATCGTTTCATCGACTGCGGTACTCGACGTTTCTAAAGTGCAAAGGACCGTAAATCTTTGTTTCGAACACTCCTAAGGCCAATTCAACAGATGATGTCAGAGTCCATGCTTCTGCACCATATAGCAGGACGGGGATGATGAGTGACTTGGAGTGTTTGGTCTTTGTTCATCTATAGAGGACTTTACTTTGTAATTGTCAACTCAGTCCAAAGTAGCATATGTTGACAGGAGTGATTCTGCCTTGGGATCTGCCACGTAGAAGTCACTCCCTTTCGAATCCTTAGTGATCCTATATCAACTCATTGGGACGTGAGGTCAAATTTAGGCTTTGGAAAAGTCTATGTTTCCCTTTTATACACTAGAAACAACATATTATTTATGTATGTATATAAATGACCAACAAAAAGCTGAGACTAGTCTTTAGGTTTTTGTGAAAACAATCTGAAAATTTGCACCCGTTCTTTTCTCCTCTAGAAGCTGCTTATTTATCGATACTGAAGTGATCGATCACAAGCAAGTTCTTGTATGGAAAATTTATTTATTTGACAATTCACTTGCACTACCCACTCGTTGTCCCCACTGTCATTATGTTTGTAGGGATTTCGCCCTCTTGCGACAGGTATCCTGTTCTTCGAAGCTAGTCTTCGAAACCCAAATAATTGCTTTTGAACACAAAAAAGACACTAAAGATAGGATCTGGAAAAGATTGTGTATGCAGAGGCAATTTAAAGCCCGTTTTTCTCTTCGAATCGAATTTTTCTTTCTGAGCTATCGTCCCTGAAGCGAGTCACTACTGATTTGTATAACCTGACGTTGTTCTGATGGAACACAATTGCTTCCCTCTTAGCTAAAACTGACCGCTTCTGGCCGATTATATCCTTCAGACGCTTTAGTCGTTAACAGTATACTATAGATTTAAATTAAAGAGTTCAGACGGTCTAATTGTTAACAGTGCAGATCTGAATTTAAGAGTTTGGCCATAATGGAACATGTCAAAGTAGATGATTGCTTGCCAATTACACCAAAAGCATCAACCGCTTCATTAGGTGTCGAAAAACGTTGACATCATTGTTTAGTTTTCGGGAACGGGAATAAATAGACGTCCTTCGGTACCAAGTCAGGATTATGCGGTGAATGACTCAACAAATTGATGTTTTGAGTGCTCAAAACTGCAGTAGTTTCAGTCGATGTGTGAAAGCTCGCATTTTTGTCATTCATCAATCATCGGTGGTTGGTTTTCATAATTTCTTGAAAGACAACTGGCAAACAAATGTTTGTGTACCACTCAGAATGTACTGTTCTGTGGTGTTCCAGTGCTACAGTTGCGATATGTTCAGTTTTACCAAAAAATTAAATTTTGTGGGATTCGGCTCATCTACAAACACTCATACAGCCGACTGCTCCTTACCTTCGGGCGTATAACGATCTTGCAATATTAGTTTGTGTACAGCATCAACAGTTTCCGGAACAACAACCGGTTTTGGACGACTTTTACGAAATTCTTCTTGGAGTGATCTACGATCACGATTGTAAAACTGTATGGTACGGTACGGTGACCGTCGATAAACCCTGATTCTTGGTGGAATTGCATTACCAAAACAGAACTAAGTTCATCGATGCACTATTAATAAGTTAATCCACGTCGAGAGTTGCAAAACATAAACGCGCTCAAATGTTCACGATTTCATGCCATTTTTGGTCTAGAAGAATATTTTAAGTTACTGTAAACAACAGAAATAGCGCTCGTTTGTCAAAATGTTCTGAGTATGCATATCATAAAAAGTGTTTTTACGATAAAGTTGTGAGTTGCCAGATTGCAACACTAGTGTTGCCAAATCCCGATTTATAAAAGGTAATCTACTTACTCACTGATCAGATATTGGATCATGAGATCTTTAGTTTTTGCTGTCGTACAGCTTTCGAAACTATATATTTTTCTTTTATAGAACTGACTAGACTACGCTGTAAGCATCTGGGGTCTTTACGGTATGATACACTAGAGGGGTATCGATAGTAAGACCACAGAGTACTTTCCTTGGACCTTGCGACTGAAATCCATCTGGTGTCGCAAAGGACCATAACTGGTCGATACGTGGCTTATTGGCCTACCAGTTTAACCTAACATAACCAAACCTTTGTGGAACTGAAAATTTCTCAGATTTTGCGGTATATTTTTGTTTTATATTATTTTGCTTAAGTTTAAAGGTTAGGTTAAATTTTTCTTACAACATTTCCAGTAGAGGAAGCGAAATAGTTGAAAAATATTTATCAACATACATATTTTGAAAACGCTCTCTCAGTATTTAGAAGTTTTTAAATATAATTACTACTTGAATTTTCCAAAAACCAAATGTTTTCTAATGCCAAATATGAAATGTGCATATAATTTGTACCTTTATCGATAATTGACAACACGCGTCTGCTGCAGAAAATTCTACAATTCGAATGTGGCAGGAAATCCAGCCCTTTTTGCACGGAGATGTTACGGCCTACTCACCAAATACCCCGGGGAACAATTACTGCATTACTGGAGCATAGTAAATCGCAAGAATCAACACAAAATTTTAAAAGAAACTACAAGAATTTGTTGCATTTTTTTATGCAAGCAGCCAAGTTGTGAAGAAAGCCGTGCAATTAACGCCCATAAAATGACGCCTACGAAGGAAACACCCACGAATAGCTGAGAGACAAAGCCGTGCGGACTATTGCAAGTGTGGCAAAGCGGGAAAACCAGCAGAGAAGTATTTGAAATCGGCTCGAAGTGCAAAAAGGACGAAAAAGTGGGTGTAGCCATGGCAAACCGCTTTATTGAAATTTCAAAGCCGCAAAGGAATGGCAACAAAAAAGGAAGAATACTAAAAATGTTGCATGAAAACGGTCGATAATTGCAGTTTGAGGCATTGTGTGCATTTTTGCGTTGCAACATGCGCTTTAGAGGAATTCATTCAGGCATGCGCTGGCCGCTGCACTTGCGCAATAGTCGAATTTGAGGATTTTGAATGAGAGGATTTTCCGATTTTATTATCTCCAAAATGGTCATCTTTTGATGCTGTCAACACTAATCAATAAATGCATGCAACATTTGTGCTACTTATATGCAACTTTGTAGATTTGTATGTTGCGCATTGTTTGCAAGAAGTTTTATGCGTTTTTGCATGCATTGGACAGTAGCTGCCGCCGCAGGACATGCGTTAGCATAGATTTTATATTGTTGCCATGCCGGAGCACCCACTGTGCGCTAGACAATTTTTGCTCATTTCAAGCCACTGAAAACGGGGTTGCATTAGACAAAGCTACTCTTTATGCTGCAACAAAGATATATGCTTGTACACCTATATACTTATGTATATAGCGATTTCGATCATCGTTGAGTTCGAAGCAGCAGAGATTTGCTATTCCATCAGCGCGTCACAACGGTGAGACAATGGTGACAATTTCACGTCTTAATGCACATCAATGCGTTGAAAAAATGCCGCCTGCTTTGTCATCCTACATTGGTCTTTGTCTGCTATGTTGTTGCGCTTTGCTTTGCGGCAACGTAAATAATTGCAAAAAGCAAAATCAACAATAAACTCTAGCAAAGAATCAATGATGGGACAAAAAAGAGAATTTTTTGATAAATCGATTATCGACATTACGGAGACAAAGCGCACTGAAAAACAAGAGTATGAAAATGGCTAAACAAAAAAGTGAATTTGAGGCATTGAGGGTAGGAGATATCCATTGCGCAGTTAGATCTAGGCTATGATTTACTTCCACTACTTATTTTACTATTCTGTTTTTGCTACTTTTGTCTCACAAATAAGTATATATGTATATAGTTGCATGCCACATTAACCTGCTGCATCAAAAAAAGTACAAAAAAATCACAAAAAACGCCGTTGACATTTCTTTTCTTGCCCGCAGCGACCGCATTTTAGTGATCCGCATTGAGGTCGCCGCCGATACCGCCTACTTCTCGCTTAAACACAATTTTTTTGTCAATGCCCTGGAGTTGTTGCTTTTTTCAACACTCTCTCTGCATTTGTTGTTGCTTTTTACTAAAATCTGTTGCCGCTCTTGCCTCGTGTTGTTTGCGGTCATATGGGTCACGCTTCAGCGGATCAGCCGTTGTCCTTTGCGTTGATACCCACGCGCATTAAGCGACCAAGTCAGTTTCTAATCCGCTGCTACTTATACCCATATACATATGTATATATGGACTGATCATGATATATGTTCTTTGATGTTTCGCCAAATCTAAGCTGGTTACTTGCGGCGGGCGTGTTCTTTGTCCATATATCAATATATATATACTTATATGTGACATTGCATTGTTTCGCTGTTCTTGGTAATGATTTCGATTATTTGCGGTTGCGGTTCTGTTGCGCAATATGGATTTCATGTTTATCGGAGCGTGCTTTAATTGTATTAGGGTTTGATTAAAGAAACAATAGTCGCAGGTTGAGGTATAAGAATTTTTCAATCAAAGATAACAGTACTGCTTTTTCGATGCCCAGAAATATTCTTTCTTCTATCATATTCCAGACCTTTGATTTTAATAAGCGGTATACATATTTACTGCTTCTTTAAGGAAATAAGGTATCTTACAATATAAATATGAGTATTCTTATAAGCCCATAAATATGTCTTAATAGCAGATGTAATTAACAAGATCAGGATTGACTAGTGTTAACTAGTGTCACTTGCGAATCCTGGTGTCTGGTTCCTAATTCTAACTGATTTTCTGCAATTTTGCGTTCAATCATTTAAAAAGTTATTCGAAAACGTCACATTGGTTGCTGATCTGATCACGCACTGCACAAATACTCACGATATAAGATCTGTTGGTGCTAACCCGGTGTGTGATCTTCAGTATATTAATTTTGCCACGATATTTATAAAAGTAAACCTCGGAAACTCTATAAAGTTTATATACAAAAGATGACCGTGACGAGCTGAATAGATTAAAATCTGTCCGTCTGTATATACATGAACTAATCCTTCAGTTTTTGAGATATCGATCTGAAATTCTTGCATACGTTCTTTTCGTCCAAGAAGCTGCGCATTTGTTGGAATCACTAATTTACGGAGCACTACAAAATATAGTATGACTATAAACATGTCATGACATGACTCCCACGTCACTATTGACAGTCACAGCTTCGAAATCTAACGCAGAATAACTCTTGCCGACAGGTGCTACTTTGGATTAAGAAGGCAGTTGGGAAGTAAAATCCTCTCTCGACGAGCATAGACCCAACTCTATAAGTCACTCATTATTCCCGTCCTGCTATATCGTGCAAAGACATGGATGTTTTGCGAATGATGTATGGTTCTATATGCATTGACAACGGCGAATATCACATTCGAAGGAACGATGAGCTGTACGAGTTTACGACGGCATTGAAATAATTCAGCGAATTAAGAAACAGCGGATAAGCTGGCTAGATCAGTCGTCCGAATGGATGACAACGTTCCAGCTCTGAAAGTATTCGACGTAGGAAGCAGAGGAAGACCTTCACTCATTTAGTATTGAGTATAACTGCGGCATAAAATGCTTATTGCCTCAGTATATCATGTTATAGCGGTCAGAGTTGTTTCGTGCACACTAATAATGTACTAGCCTAGCTTTCGTTAAATAATAAAACATTTCGATTAACATACTATCATAATATTCTTATATAATAAAAATCATGGAGCATACTTCGGCCATGAAAAAATTTGTTCATATGGATCATAGATAATCGGGGTATATTTAATTATATGTTTGATTTCCCATTAGCCGAATTAGTAGTCCAAAAGCATGTAGAACGAGTGTTTTAGCACGCCGGTGCAAGCCTTTTGAATGGCCTCTACGTCTGCATAACGCTTTCCTTTCTTGGGCAAATGCATTTTTCTGAAAAGGAAGAAGTCGCACGGTGCCATATCACGTATATACGGAGAGTGGTTAATGGTTAAAATGTGATTTTTGGTCAAATAATCGGTCACAAGCCTCCATCGAATGTTGGATTTTGAGCAATTTTTGCGCGAACACATCTTTCGTAAGCCTAAATGATCAGTCAAAATGCGATAAATCGATTTTTTAGAGATGTTCAAATCAATTTCAATGAATTTCAATGATGATTTCGGCTGATTTTTGATGAATTCACCCACAGTTTCGATAGAATTTCCGATAGTCACGGATTTTGATTGGCCCACATGTTAATCGTCATTTATGTCCTCACGACCACTTTGAAAACGTTGAAACCACTCGTGCACTCTGCCACGCGAGAGACAATCATCGCCATAAACTTGTTTCATCAATTGAAACGTTTCGGTAAAAGTTTTACCAATTTTAAAAGAAAATTTAATGTTGGCTCTTTGTTCGAAGCTCATTTTGGCACCGATAACACAAACATACTGACACTTAAAACGCAATAACTTCACTTCTAATCAATGAAATATCATGGAGTTCTCACTAGACAATCCATAAAGATAGCAGATTTTAACGCGCCAGTCGACATATAGATAGCACCACCAGGGGGTGCTAGATTCAAAAAGTCCTGTTTAATTTGGAAAGCTCCTCATTCTGGTACATCTGTTGATGTCTGTTTTGTATACTGGAAAGTGAAAGGATCAGATGGAATTAAAATTTCGTCCATTTTCGCACTGTAACATAGAACATAGAAATGCCACGATAAAATCACTTGCTGAATTGAGTTAAAATCGGTAGAGCAGGTGCCGAGAAAGGGATTTTCTACAAAATAAAGGCTGTGCCATGCCCATAATCCGAGCGTGAAATCGGTTCTAATAAAGCCGATCTTGACACTTAATAGTGGGCGCGGCAATGGTCTGATTACGCCCATCTTCAATACCAACCCTCCTTGGGTGCCAAAGGACCAAGTTTCATAAAGATATCTCAAGTTTTCCGCAAGTTATCGCTTGCATGTATGCACGAATGGACTGATGGACGGACCGGCAGACGAACTTGCACTCGGAATTCAAATCATCTCGTCATCCTAATCATTTATATACTATATAACCTTGTATTTAACTCGAATATTTTTAGGTGACACAAATAACCGTTAGGTGAGAAAAAAACTATTATGCTCTGTAGCACACGTTGCAAGAGTATAAAAATAGAAACGTATACATATATAATATTAGAAATAAATGAATATAATCTATTTTTGTAAAATGGCAATACTTCCCTCTACATATAGTCTATGCCTTGAGGCAGACTAACCACTACAAT
The DNA here is from genome assembly GCF_016617805.1 of Bactrocera tryoni. Classification (NCBI taxonomy): domain Eukaryota; kingdom Metazoa; phylum Arthropoda; class Insecta; order Diptera; family Tephritidae; genus Bactrocera; species Bactrocera tryoni. Next base: position 31,703,798 of record NC_052502.1, read on the forward strand.
TGCCGCTACTTTGATTTACATAATTGTATCACATCATCGTTAAAACGCAGCTAGTAATTTTCCTCTTATTTGTATGTATTTATGTGAGCATAATTAATGCGTACTGACACTTTGAATGTCGCCGAGCCGCAATTGCAACGATGATCGATCTGCGCATGCGCAGGGAAGCGCAAAATAAATGACTGCAAGCAAACTAAAATATCGTTGAGTGAGTTGCAACTAGGCATTAGACTAAAGAGCAGTAATCAATTTTCAAGGAAAGCAGTGAAATGCGAAAAAAAAGAAGAAGGAAAGAAAACTGGTATGAGCACCACTTGGCGCTTGCCAGAAAATATACTAGAAGGAACTCAATTCGATGTTAGTTGCAAACAATTTTAGACCAGTTAGACAGGCTTTGGCAGAATGCTCATACATTTTCTTTCGACTAGCTAGCAATAAATCATTGCATTAATAAATGTTTTGCATTAGAAAATTATTCGCACATTTCTCTGCGATGGATTGGCGCAATTAGGCGGCGATTTGTCGGTGAAGATGAAGTGGAAGGCAAGCGCAGCGCTGACTAATGGTTGTTATTACGGTGATGGTAACTAAATATGCTTATGTTGGAGCGAAACATATTTTTTTTTGTTTTTTTTTTTTTATGGAAAAATCACTGTACTTGCAACAAGCGTTAGGAGACTTGCCTTCTGTGCCTTGCAATGAATTCTTTATTCCTCAAAGCAACCTTTGTTCTCGCACCCGCTATTGTGGCACGCTGTCTAGAAATCAACGCATTCGGGCTTACATAACCGCAAATGGTATCATATCCTATCAATCAAGTTCAAAGCAGCAGGTCACACGTGGCAGTCAAAAAAATTATTTTTTTTTTTCACTTTTTTTTTCAAAATCGTCGAACCCACTGTTTGTTGAAAGCGAAGTCAAGTCGCAAGTAAATTAAACTCTTCAATGAAAAGAGTTCCTCGAACGCTATTGATAGCTATATACATTTCTCTTTTCTACCATGCACTGAATGCTGTCATAAATGCGGTTACGGACAAGGTCATAAAATTACTTTTCCACATACAAACATAAGCGTATAAAGGATCAAATGTACACTGTTAGCTTGTATATGTGTGTGTATGTGCTTTACTATTTGCTTGCGTAAGATTTCGGTTTCGACTGCTGCTGATTCCACTATCAAATGTTGCGCATGCGCAGAACATAATTTCTTACATTTGCTCCATGCATGATCTTTAACATTTGCTAGCACACATATACACCCACACGTATTAAATTTTAACGTTTTACTTGTTTCTGCTTCGCCATCAGTCTTCTTTTTTAACGATCGTGCGCTATAGAAAACGAAACTCGCTGACATTTGGTAGCTCCACTCAGTGCGTTTTGTCAACTCACATCCACGTGCGCCATTACATGTGTGTATGTGTGCTTGTACATCGATGTCCTCCCGCTTTATGCGCTAAGGATGTGTGCATTTTCCTTTCTTTTGGTTATTTCTAAAGATTTGCTGCTACGCAGGATACACAGTGTTGCATTGTTTGCGGCTCCCCCACATCGCTTGAATAACGCGCTGCCTTCTTACTACGCTTCTCCTTTTGTGCTGCGCAGTATTTTTCGCTGTTTGGCTGTACTCACATACTCAAAGACTGATATGCGTGGCTTTATAAGACTCACCGAATATGTGTAGAAATATATCCACGCATTTATTGTCCTTTGAATATTCGCTGTGTAGGCAGATTTTTATGACTTGTTCGCAGTCAATTCGCCTTTGGTTGCGCTCCCTCATCATATAGCTACTTTTTTTGTGTTTCTGTAAGGGAGAATGTCATTGAAAATTGTTAGATTGGCGGGTCGTGAAATTCAATAAAAGAAGGAAATTTCATTGTGACTTAGGTCAGGATATGTGAAAAGCATTGTTTATGAAGTATTCCTAGTTTTTGGAGCCTCTGTAGGTCATTAAATGCTTTGTATGGAAATATTTTTATTAAAAAAATCACTCATGTGAAATATTTAGCCATGCATTGACTCAGCAAGTTATGTTTTATTGTCGGTTTTATGTTCTTTAGAAGAACATTGAAGATATGTATCATAAATTTTGACAAAATTTCGTATTTTTATTTGCCTTCATTATATCGAATGCTGTTGACCCTCTCGTTGAAGCATCCAGCTATGTTAGACATACAATAAAAAATTGTATTGGAGGCGCTTTGTTTTTGCGCTCAAAAATATATTATTTATGTATATTCAGTGATAATATATACGATCAGCTTCTATACAAATTATTGTAAAGTGAGTGAAGAGAGAGTGATTCAATCATCGCAAGCATAGATGTCTTTGTATTTTCAATATACTAGTATATATTATAGGTTGCTTCCCAGCCTTAGAGAGTGGCGAATCGAACTAACAACAGTCGTTGTGATTTACGTGAGTACTTGTTGGCGACGACCTAATCTCACGGTGCTTTTAAAAGCACATATATTAATAAAATTCATTAATCAGCGCCCCAAATAATTAATCCACCAATTTTTCGGTTCCAATTGATCGGGTGAAGAGTTGGGTTCGAGGCCGACCTGCAACCTCTGCCGTGCTGTGGGTCCGGCATCCGACCGCAGTGGGACTGCCTTTAGGTTTAAGCCACAGCCACCATAAACCTCCCCAAAGGGCCAAAATCAATGAGCAGATTGGAGCGAACTCCAAGGGCTAACTGCTCCCCGTGGTACCAGACCTAAGTCTCTGGTCAGACCTTGTAGCTTTTGCAACTGCCAGTTGAACTACCAAAATCCCAATCTCAATGACTGGTGACATTTGTCGCTTGAGCTTCAAATGCCTTTTCATTAGAAATGTCTTTTCATTAGAAAGAATCTCAAGCTGAGTATCAAAGCAATATTTCTGACAAAGACTATGCTGAAATTTCAAGCCAAAAATATAGACATAGTGCATATGGATTTTAGTCGCTGATTACGACAGGCATAACTTACCGCGGGCAAATTCAACCCTATACTGCTCCTCTTATGCAAAAAGCAGCGAGCCGCTGGATTCGCTCCAATGGTTTCCCGTGTAAGAATTTACTGTTAACGGTCCACTACACCAAAGTACCGTAAAGTAAGATTGGCTTGACTACCGCTGTGTAATACCAATGCATTAGCACAGATGATAGGTCCCATGTTGATCTTAGTATCTTCTTAAATGCGTAGAGAGCACAACTGATGTTCTTCACCCTCTCTTCCAACTTGAGTTTCCACGTCAGTTTGCTATCCAAAATTACTCCAAGGTACTTGGTATGATCTTTATTAACTAACTCTACTACGTTGAGGTCTGTGGCTTCGATGATGGGGTCTAGTACCTCCTTGAAAGAAGTATCGTTTGACTATCAGTTACCTATAGGTTAGCCGTTATTGCCATTGGTGCATGACTTTTAGAGTGTTACTCATCACGTTAACAATTGTATCAGTTCGGGTACTCTCCCTCAAATTTTCCTAGAAGCACATTAGCTACAGATGGCTAAGGAGAGGCGATGGTACCCAATCCTGAAGAGTTCCTATGTGACTTAGCTCGTTATGCTGATCATACACATATATATAGTATATTTATGTTTATTTGAGGTATATAAAAATTAAATTGGACAATAATCAGATAAAATTCAGTTGAAGCTTGATCACTTCAGACCTTAGTCTCGAGAATACTTACCATAAACGCGCAATGCTGAGCGGATTAAGACTATGGCACCGAAGCCTAATAACTACCTTGAATACTCCACACAACAGACAGTTTAATTGTAAACTGAGCTCCGTTCCACCCAGCATATGTCCTTACATAGATCACAGCCGATCCTTACTATTTAAAGAAATTTTATATTTAAGCTATATGAATTCAGAATTTTTACTGCAAATCGTCTCATCGAGTTACAAGGTCTTGTAGTTTGAAGGGAAAGATTTCAAAGAGATCAAAGAATTTACAAATAACCTGTACTCTGCGCGTTGAAACTTTTCATAAGGAGCAAAGAATATCTGTAGATTTAATCTAATGCAAAATTTCACTTTTCTCTCTTCAAGAAATTGTAATTTACATTCGATTTATTAATTCTCTGAAAGACACCATATACCTCCTATTTAAATAGTATACATCGCTTAACATAGTTGCCTGTACACACTTCTAGTAAAAACCTTGCTTAAGTAAAGCAACAAATTTGTAGTTGCCTTTAAATAAAGTTAATCTCTGTGTCCTTTGTCCTTCGCCACAATTACTTGCTAAATACCTTCCATACAAAATCGCTATGTATTTGTTGTAGGCTTAGTATGGCTTACAGTAAGGTACTGCCTTTAAGTAAAAGTCTGCGTTTGTTTATTTATGTACAACTAACACGGGTCACAAAGGTCATGCAAACCTGTCCTCCATAACGCCATTGGGAATTTACGCAGTTACCGTTTGCCAGGAGTCGGCACAATAGACTCGCGGTATTTTCCCAACAAGTGCAAACATATGTGCAAGTGCGCAATAGTCGCTAGTCGTGGCGAAGGAAGGGCAGGATAAAAGGATTAAAACATTGAGAAATATCAAAGTGCGTAGTAGAATAGGTTAGCGAACTAAGTAGGTAGTTTATGTCAAGTTAATGTTGTAATGTATTTTTCGGTGTTCGAACATGTATAATTCTGAGGCGTTTTAGCTAAGTGCAATGCGAGCACATATACCATATTGATTGCAGTAAGATAAAATATATGTTTATAAAATCGTATACACAACTTTTGTAAAAGTTTTAAGCTGATTAATAAGGTTAATTTATATGTTTTCAAATGGATAGCAAATTTCTGTGGTTAGTAATTTGCCATGTGTAGCTTAGAATGAGGTTGACAAATATTAATTAAGCTACCGGGTAGAAGATGGCTAAAGGTTCGTAATGTAGTCTTTTCCTCAAGTTGTGTAACGAACAGTCCATGTTTACATATTATCATATATTTTATCAGGTTATGGCCTTGACGCATTAAAAGGTCTATAAAAATTCTTAAATTGTACGTCTGCTTTTCATTTGTTATAATACAATCGAATGAACAAATTTTCAAATAGTTATATGTCATAGTTCCACATTTGTTTTAAATCCAAGGCCATTCGATCTTTACAGTAATGATTAATCTTTATCTTCCTCTATCAACACCAGTTGATACCAAATTGATTGCTTTTCGGACTAGAATCCATAAATTTATTTCATTGAAAGCCCATTGAAACTTAAACCACGTTTTCGTTCGATTCTGCTTCACGGTTTCATTAATAATAGCAAAACTAAATATCAAAATTGTCTCATACTGTGTTCTAGTTATAGATTGAAAAACTCCTTTAACCAACAACTAGCTATAAACAGAACGATATTTACTTTAATAAACTGAACATAACAGCGGGTATAATTAGATAATTTTTTTGTCTTATCGTTGCTGTTGTCCTGATCCGATTTGACCCTTACTAAAACCTGCTACACGCGGTACTTGTCGCCTTCAAAGTGAGCTTCTGAGCTAATACAAGCATGCTAATGCGTCATCCAATTTTTCAAACACTTGTTCTAAGTCTTCGGTGCCTTCAGCAAATTTTTGCTTCGTTTTTTCGACATTATCGTCATTAAAATAGGTATTTGGTCCGCTACAAAAATGCGGCAAGTTTTCGATGACTTCACGACGTTCTCTGAATGAAATATTTGTGTTTGTGATAAAGTACGTAGACCCCCAAAATAATTTTGCAACATTTTCAACGATTTCCGTAACCGTGATTCCATTGGGAACACAAAATTTAAAGAATTTACTTGAAAAGTGGTAAAAATTGCCGAAAAAGTGTCTTGACAAATGTATATAAAATTTCACAGAACCATGAAACTAAAAGACTTCTTCTTTATTGGCGATTATAACCGAGTTTACAACAGCGCGCCAGTCACTCCTCCTTTTGCTCTTTGGCGGCAAGGCGGCAAATGTAGATGCCAACTATAGCCATATCATCCTCTTCCTCTGCTTCCCTTGGCGAATACTGCACCGAATACTTTCAGGGCTGGAGTGTTTTCGTCCATTCGGACGACTGACCTAGCCAGCGTAGCCGCTGTCTTCTAATTCGCTGAACTATGTCAATGTCATCGTATATCTTATACAACTCATGGTTTCATCGAAAGCGATACTCGGCGTTAACAATGCGCAAAAGACAATAAATCTTCCGCAGAACCTTTCTCGCGAAAACTCGTAACGTCGACTCGTCAGATATTTTCATCGTCCATGCCTTTGCACCAAATAGCAGGACGGGAATAATGAGTGACTTATAGAGTTAGGTCTTTGTTCGTCGAGAGAGGACTTTACTTCTCAATTATTTACTCAGCCCGAAGTAGCACCTGATATGACTGTCAACAGTGGCATGGGTACCAAATCAAGAATGCGACTGTTTTTTTGATGACGAGATATTTCGTCGTGACTTCGTTCACTACCAGACCCATTTGCCTCGCTTCCTTTTCCAGTCTGGAGAAAGCAGAACTAAGCGATGCTGAGGAGTCTTATCCCACGGTATCACAGCTCGTCCGGTAATCTGTCCCACCGCTTTCTTATTCTTCAGACTGGTAATTGCTTTTCGGTCGGGAATAAGGTTCACCATCTCCTGGTGTTATGTTTTCACTGCCATTCAGAAGAATGGAGAAGTAGTCCCTCCATAATTTTAGTATGAGCAAAGCTCTGGCAAGACTAGTCCAGGTAAAATAATGTATAGAGTATATGCTAGTTTTCAGCCAAAACTATGCTCCAATAATTACTTTATATTCTTAAACGAAAACGATCTCTTGTAATGAATTTAACACATCGTCGTAACTGTATTTCGTATTAGTGAATCTTGCACCGTTAGCTTAGAAAAGACTCCGTTGTCAGGAATCATCGAGGAAACTTGAAAACTAACCATAAATTTCGCAGGGAATCGAATGGAAAGAAAAAGAAGAAATCAAAGAGAGCGGAAAACAAGAAGACATGCTTCTTTTCATCATATTTAGTCGAGATATCGGCCTTCGGAAGTTGTATTTAGTAAATGGAAGCCTCTTACAAAGCCTGTTGAAGCTTTATCTCGAAAGTTTAATTTTTTAAGGATAGACTCCGTATTTAATTTAGTAAAGCAAGAGCTCGATGATGTGATTACACTTCATACCTTAAATTAGTGGATTCTGTATAGTTTAAAGTGGTGCTGAATTTAAGGTCTTATTGAGGAATACTCGTATACAAGAATTTCCGACGAAAGGCTTTGCTGTGTATTGCTGGCGCCATATCACTCAAGTGCTGTTGCACTCGATATTTTACCACTTTTCGAACTCTTCTTAAACTTAATCACCGTAATTTGATTACAATTACATTCATTTCGATTAGAACTGCAATGTTCCATGAAACCCCAAAGAGCACATCAATAAAAATGTGATTTATGGGCTTTAGACATGTGAAACCCAATCAACGAGTACAACTAATTAGATACAGTTAACTAAGTTTTATGTAGCTGCTTGACTTTTATGGCTTCATTCAAGGAATCAATCTCAGCATTATAGTCAACAAAACTCTCACACAATTCGTGTGAAAAAGTCCTCACATTTTAATGGCACACTTCAAGAATCCTTTCGCAACAGTCTTGTTTGTGGCACATGCAAAGTGGTAGCCGGGAACAAAGCGTACTGTTACTAAACTACAGTTACGACCTTGTACTAATGTGTAACACTTGCGACACTACTGTGGAAGGTGTCAAAATTCACTCGATCGCAACGGACGCAAGGATGCTCAAGTGCTTGCCTTTAAGCTGCGTGAGAGCGCGTGATAAAAATTCATATTTTCTGATTTTCGAAATATAGACTAATGTTCGAATATCTTACATACGCATATGTGAGCGCATAAATCACGCCGAAAAAGCAGCAATCAATGAATATTAGTGGCAAAGTAGGCGTGCAGGCGCAGTGTCCTGCCAGAGAGCATATCCCTTTAACGGCGTAGTCACAAGATTTATGTGACGCCAAACAAACAATCGCACTAAACAAACATATGTGAAAATTTATGTATGTTTGTACAAGTTCGAGTGCGTTGCTGGCACAGGAACCTGCTCAAATTTATTGCAAGTGCTGAGGGAGAGGCGGCGCGCATGTGCTTGCTTCCGCACTAAAAATTATGTCAAATATTATTTTCACGATTCACGATGTCAAATACGCATATGTTTGTGTATAAGTGCATACATATGTTTGAAAAATATTTTTCTATCATAAAAAAACACTAACATTAGTATTGAGTTTCAGTGAAGGATGTACTTCTACATATTGTTATTACTTGTTGTCTTGTCTGTATGCATGCCCCATGGGCGCTGTAGTACATAAAAATTTGTGTAACAAGCACTTGGAGAGGAAATGTGCTGTGACGAGATGACAAGAGTCCGGCGTGTATTTTGGGGACATAAGGATAACAAAGCAATGCAAAATAAACATGCACTTCCTTGCAAGGAGTTTAAGGGCAATACTACAAAAAATTAAAAAAAAATACAACAACAATCAAAATGTGAAAAAATACAAACAAAACTGTAAAAATATAAGAAAAATTGCGTCTTGAAAAAATTTGAAAAAAAGGAAAAATGTTCTTTGAAAAAATCTCATAGGTTTCAGCGCCAATTTTCTATTATATTTTTTTCCAACTAAATTTCCTCTGCAAAAAACAAAAAAAATTGCATGCATGTCCTTGTAGTTTGTTACTCAATTGTGCGCACTGAATTGGAATCTGAGTTGATCTGTGTTATACGAGCATGATTTGCTGCCTATCTACAGCCGTTCGTTGGCGCATGCGCATTGCAATTGCTGTGCTGCAGCTTATGCCATTTGCTGCATGTTGCATGTTGCATAAATCTTTGTTGCAAATATTGCGTCATTAGCTTATGCCGAATTTTGACACCTAACTCGGATTATTTAACCGGTATTATATAACTAGAGCATGGGTTTACAGCAGCTGATGTCCAATGTATGTATGTAAACGGACATATGTAATTATAAGTACAGTATAGTGCATAATTTTGGCAGTATGCACATATGTAATGGACATATTGTTAAATATTTTTTTTTATGTTTTCTAAATAAAAGCACACGAAGCACAAAAATGTTAATTTGTGGGAGGACCGCTTGGATCGCAACACCTTCTTTTTTAATTTAATTTTTTTAGGTAAAATTACTTATGATTAGCTTCTTCGACAAAGTTTTGAGCTAGATAATATTACAAATAAATATTCTAGTATATTGTGAATAGGGTAGGATAATTATTAATGTAAAAAAAGATAAAAAAGACTCAGTCACTAATAAGTTCCATGAAACCTTACCGTACTTACCGATGTGAAACGTATATATATTTTTTAAATTCAAGATTTTATTTACCATAATAATATGATTTAGATCATACTGTTCGATTTAGAAGCTCCAACTGTTAAAAGTACATCGATTGATTTTGTGTATAGAAAATGTACAAGTACAAGTCACATAGTACATTGAACTTCTTTTTCTATCCAGCCCTATCAAAATGTTTATAAAAGGGTTTCAGTAAATTGGAACACTGACGTTTTGACTGGACAATTTCTATTTGTCTTCGACAGCCTGGTGTAAGGTTAAAATTATGAAAACGCAATCGCCATAAACTCTATGGAGACATTTTCGGCTTCATCGGAAAAACATATAAAAAAATAGTTCATAGACAGCTCTTTGCTGTCTCCTTCTTTGATACTTGTTCACACAATATCAAGTCAAGCAATGACAAAACTGTCTGGGGGATTTTTTAATACAAAATCTTATCTTTTATATAGTCATATAGAGTAATCCGATCACACTTATACAACGTGAGATATAAAGCAATTGGTCTACATTGGGATAAAAACAGAAAATCAATATTTATTTTGTCGCCCTCAGAGTAATCTCCACCAGATGTAATACACTTATGCAAAAGATTTTTCCAGTCCTCGAAACACTTTTCATAAGCACTTTTTGGGATGGCCTTCAGCTCCTTCAGCGAATTTTGTTTTATCTCTTCGATCGACTGAAAACGGGTTCCACGGAGCGGCAATTTCAGTTTGGGGAACAAGAAAAAATCACACGGAGCCAAATCTGGTGAATACGGTGGTTGATCGATGGTATTCATTGCGTTTTTGGCTTTAAATTCGGTCACAATCGTGGCTCGATGCGATGGTGCATTATCATAGTGTAAAATCCATGAATTGCTCTTCCACAATTCCGACCATTTCTGACGGATGTTCCCGCGAAAACGCCACAATACGGCCAAATAGTACTCTTTATTAACCGTCTGTCCCTTCGGAACAAATTTATGATACACCAAACCAGGAATATCGAAAAAACAATGAGCATCACTTTAATTTTGGACTCGGTTTTTTCCATCCATTCCGATGATTATTAACTTAATTGCATGTCAAACTCATATACCATATCTCAGCAGCAGTTATAATGCGCTCCATGAATGTGGGATCGGAATTTGCACAATCAAGCATGTCCAAAGAAACCGGTTTACGGTATTCTTTTTGAAAAACACAAAAAAAAATTAGCTTTATCGAGATGAGTCGAGCAAGAACGCGTTTCATACACAAAATATCCACGAAAATCATTCGAACGGACTCGCGAGAGATGTCAAACTCTCTTGCCATCGGTCTTACATTTGACTGACGATTTTCAAGCTCCATATCCTTCACTGTTTTTAACATTTTCATCAGTTGAAGAGGCGGAAAGTTCTCCAGAACGATCTCTCGACAGTCTTTGAAGGCTTTGTGAACACGAAATTTGGTTAGAAATACAAAATTTGGATTAAATTTCTTAGTTCCATCTTTTTATCCATCGTAAAAATCTTTACACACTACTGGGGTGTACAGACTTCACAAACTAACTTGTTGACAGAGTGCGCTCATATTTGGTATGGTAGTTAAGAGCAGTACTACTAACTTAGCAAAATAAACGCGTTTGAAATATCCTTTATTCGGAAATGTATTTACTTACTTATATTAAATAAAAATATAAACATTTCCTCATTTACTTTCTGCCAATTTATTTCACACCACTGCAATTAATTCGCACACAACTGTACGCGATCACTACGGAAGCGCGTAAGGAAGTTGCTGCCTACTTACGTTGACATCTCGCATATGCGCCAGGTTCTAACAAACACAGCACACAGTTTCCTATAATCTGCCTCCAGCGTATTTAATTTCAGCTCTGAGCTGCTGACAATTAACGCAAATTCTGCAATGAATTTGATACAATTTCTTTTTTTTCTTGTTTCTTTCTATTTTTACACACAAAAGTTCGTAAAGAAATTTTAATCCTCGACCTTTGTAAGACTTGGCAAAAATTGTCGTCCGCCTTACTTCCTGCACTTCCTTGGACGAACGCTAAGCCAGAGTTGAGGTGTATGTGTGAGTATTTAAAGGTAGTGTATGTATGTATGTATGCGTGTGTATATGGTATTTTCGTCAAACATTTTTTTTCATGAAATTTCCCTATACACCTTACTTAAATTTCGCTGCAGCATTGTCTCACCGCCGAGCGCTGTGTGTGTGTTGTGGGTGTTGTCCGCGCCTCTAAAGCATTGTTAGAACCTCATTTTCTGCTTAGCGTGTAACAAATAAGTTTCATTTTGAAGACTAATTCTACTACTATTACTACTACTAAGACTATTCTGCTTTGCTTTAACGCGATTTGCAGCTATTAGCTGGCATTCGCTTACACCTTTTGAGTGCTGCCTTGCAACTGTACCTTTAAGACAGCGCAGACGCAAGTCTTTGTCAACAATTGTCATTCTAAGTACTGGCACATGGCCATGGGTGCCACCCATATCCGTTCTTACGCGTGCCCTTACATTCTTTATTCCAATATCTCTCCGAATAGAGTATAAGTCTTGCAAATTTGCATAATCATAGTGTAAGGCGATCAGATTTCAACTTGCGCATACACTTCCTATCGCAAGAAACCAAAAGTATTTCATTTATATTTATTTTTCTTCGTTTTCATTATTTTTGGGGTGCGCATGCGCAATGCACAGCCGCACGCCTTGCGCAATTTACATACCTGTTCGGTGCCGTTTGCCTGTGTATACTCGCCGGACGTGAAATTTTGCTATAACCTCAACTGTATTGGGGTGTTGATTTCACAGTTCGATACAATATTTATGCCCCGTTTTGTTGAATTAATTATTAAAGCGTTTATTGAGTGGTGGCACAAGCCACTCTTACCCTTGTGTTACTTAGTTATGGATATGATAAATATAAAATAAATATATTTTTCCTTTTGAACAAGTAACTGGACTTATTATGCTATAATTTGCTTTCATTTTACTGTTATGGTCTTTTTTTATACCCTGCACAGGGTATACATTCATGTTTGCCACGAAAGTTTGTGACAACCAAAGGCAAACGTCGGAGACCATATTAATGATAACATATAAATGAGCAGCATGACGAGCTCTTTCGATTTAGTCACATCCGTTTGTCTGTCCGTCCATCTGTTTGTCCGTCCGTCTGTCTGTAAATACGGTTAAGAAGGGGCTTGAGTATATCACTGCTGCGGAATGACTGGATTTCCTTTGATGATGTGGAGAGGGAGGGATTTGTAGGGAGCTGGAGGCTTCTAGATCATATGTATGGTCAGGTGTAGGTGGCAAGACCGTTGGGACTATAGCCTAACAGCCAAGTAACTTATGAGTACATTCGGGACATTGGGTTTGTTGAGGATAACCAAGACTTCAGATTTTGTCTGAGTCTGGCTTTTCTGCTTACAGGGCATGGGTCTCTGAATGCACTTTTCAATCAGAGGCACCTATCTGAAAGGTCGAATTGTTTTTGTGAGGTGGGGGTAGAAGACTGGGTGCATATAATAGCAGAATGCCGGATGAACTCGGACATTAGGGATCTTGGTATAATGGGGAATAGCTGGACTGATGGGCGTTTAGATGTTAGCGGTGTGAGCTCCACTACTCGGAATGCCGAACAGTTATGGTTGTTTGCGGGTAAGTTGTTTAAGTAGCGAAGGTGTGTAACCGGGAAGTAGGATTAATTTTGTATAAGTGGTGTGTGTATAGGATTTAACCTCTGGCCACCAGTCCAGAGCTGAATGGAAGCTCAACTGGTAATAGTTTCGGCTAAGATGTCCCACCGGAGACTTAATTATGGTAACACGAGTAACCTATTGGAGCTCGCTGCAACCTGCTCCTGCGGACTGGCCCCTCGGGGAGTATCGTTGGGGTTTTAGATAGGCCTCGAACCCTACCAAGAATGTACTGAATTTGTACTGAAAAGGCCTTTGACTACACTTAAATACAGCACACATTGTGTATACGCGAACAAGTCCCTCAGTTTTTGTGATATTGATCTGAAATTTTGCATACGTCTTTTTTTCTCAAGAAGCTTCTCATTGTCGGAACCGCCGATATCGGACCACGATAGCATGTAACTGCCATAAGAATTGAACGATCCAAACCAAGCGCTTGTCAAGAAATTTGGCTTGGATAAGTGTCCAAGGCAATGGTACAATCTCCGGAAAAGTTATTCACATCGGATGACTATAGCTTCAAGCTGTCATATAAACCGGCCCAACAAAAACAAATTCTTATATGACATCTATTGTATTCGTGAAGGGTATTATAACTTCGGTGCAACCGCAGTAAATATTTGCCATATTCTTATTGTTGTTGTTATTACTTTTTTCGCTTCATTATTTTGTTTTTGGTGCTGTTACTTTTTTAGCGGCACACGTAAGCAATTCTTCTCTGCTAAATGTTGTTTGTCATCCAATAACCCCTACAACCCCTTGCCACGCTGCCGCACCTGGAACACACACAAACAAATATTAAGGGGTCCCTACGTAAGCGCATACGTAATGTCCTGCTAGCAATTGTCCTTATCCCTTTGTTATGCATTCGCATTCGCAATCGCATTCGTTTTGGGGTTGTGGTTGCTTGTTGGTTGATGTTGTTGCTTGGCGGCCGCTTGCAATAGCGCTTCGGCCCGGAAGTGCATTAGCAGGCAAATTATGTATGCTTTACGCCTTTGACCAGGCGTAAAGCCTGCCGGTCCATTGGGCTTGTTTACTGGCTCCCTGTCTCCTTGTCATTCACTCGCTCATTCGCTCAGCTTTGTTGCAGTTGTTGCCGGTTTGCCCACGTGGTCCTTGTAGTTAGGCCGTGAGGCGTGACCGGTTACTTCCGTTAACACAATTAATTCGTTTGCTGTTCTTGTTGTAGTTGTTGCTTGTTATTTTGCTCCTTAAGCTCGTAGCGGAAATGATAAAATATTTTAATTTTAATTTATTTATTTTGTTACCCAGCCGCTCAGTATGGCACCGTGGTTAGCATGACTACACGCTTTGTGCGCGTGCATGTTGTGCTTGTTTGTTGTTGTTTATTGTCGAGTGTTATTAAGCGTTGTAGATGGTAAATAAATTATATTATTGTTGCTATGGCAGTGTAGCACTCGATTTTGTTTTTGCTTTCCAAATTTGTTTTTAATAGTTTAAGGTGTCTTAAACACATATTGCCAAGGAAATTTAAAACTGAGACCCAACTTTTAAAGTGATTTTGAATTAATGTGGTTAGATAAATGTTTAGTTATTTTTGGCATTATAGAAATATAGCGAGTCATCTGTCTTATCACCAAACTTTCACGACTATTAGTTCATTTAAAACTTAATTTTTTCTCTTCCGAAAGAAACATTATCGAAATTTGCTATTTAGCGAGCTAATAATATATTCTGTCTTTATAAGACTTTTCCTTCTCAAAAATCCATGCATTGTCCCATAAAGGTGGATTTTGGTGGAAATGGATATCGAAATTCCATTTCCTTTCTACACGAACCTAACCTCACTTTATAACAATATTATAGGATTCACTTTGCAGAAATCCATAAACGCGCACATTTTTGCTACATTTTCATCTGGAGAAGGTTTTGCTTGAACTATTTACAGTGCACTTTATGTTCTCATAAACACCTTGGTCACAAGCTATCTTAAGTCGCATACCTTTTAGTCAGCTGAAAGGAACTCGCTTTTCCTTGTGATTGAGGTCAACTCTTCCATAAATTAATGAAACATAATAATTGGTTTAAGGGGTTACATGGGTTATTATGTTTCGAAAAATCGATGTTTCTTATCAAATTCAACAACATCCTAAATTTTCAAGTTGATCAGGGTAATAGTTTCGGAGATACAGCCTTGAGAACTTGTGCGCTCGAGGCTAGCTGGGCTAAGTACGTATTTTTTTATATTTTTTTTTCATTAATCTCGGATTTGGTATGCTATATTTTAACTTGTATAAAGCTTGGACTTAGTGTGCTGTTTTTTTCTAAAATCGGTTCGATAATTCAAAAGTTTACCCCGGACAAACAGCGACTGGCGTGCTGTTGTAAGCTCGGCTCTAACCGCGTATGCTAATAAAGCTTATAAAGAGAAGAAGATACACATATTCGATAAGATATGAAAGCAGAGTATTTGATGAATTTCCGAAGCAGATTTTGAGGTCATAATTTTCTGAAAACTTTGATTATTTTTGACTAATTAAACAACCAAGTAGTGTAACCAAAATAGACTACTTAAGCATAAAGGTGCTAAAAGAGTAGGAAATTCCGCATTATCTTGTATTGAATTGAAGATTTATGCCCAATCGAAGAAGACTTTAAAGGTTTGCTATCTATTGCGCATGATTCAGAGTACAAAGTACAGGAAGTAAAGGCAAGATCGGTCTAAATCATTTTTTTTTTTTGTTTAAATTTCGAAATTTGAATTTTTTCAAACGATGGATAGGTCTGCATTAGCCAAAAATGTGTATTTGCTTTACCAATTGTTCCTCCATCTCCTAAAACCATCTTAGAGAAAAACTCGAATCAGCTGAAGATGTCAATACCGGAAAAGTAAAAAAGAAAATATTTTATGTTTTTCAATGAATTTTGTTTTATTTGGTTTGTTATTGTTTGTTTGCATTTTTATAGTGGTTTGCTTAGTCTACAAGTCTTAGTTTAGTGTCTTCCATTACTTAAAATTAGCACTTAACATATGAGTAGGGTTTTAAATCATTTGTCTTCCATAACTTAAAATTAAATATAAAAAAATTTACTTAAATTAAAAGTTTAACACAATAAAAGTTTGTTTTTTTGCAAGGCACTATTTACAAAATTTTACAAAAAGTCGAACAAAAATTCAACTTTTTCTTACACAACGCTCTTTGAAGTAAAATAGATTGTATTTGTGGAAAATACGGAGTCCTGAGTTGCCACTGGTCTGTATTGTCTCTCTCACTTGATTTTTGGAATTATTTGCGCAGGTTGTTTAAGTCACTGATTTGCATTTGTAACGCGTAGCTTATTGCTCTTGCCACGAAGAAATGTAGTCCAAGAGCTCCTCATCGTCCGGTTGCTCCTCCTCGGGCGACAAATGTGCGAAATCGTCGAACGACTCGAATTTGAATTGCGACGCATGCACGGCCGTTTGTGGCTGTTGCTGCTGCTGCGCCTCCAACTTGACGGGATGCAAATAGTTGGCGCCGCCAATGGAAATGTCTGAGTCGCCGCTGTAACTGGGCGCTGGCGAGACTGAAGCCTCAGAGTGGTAAGAGCGTTGCAGCTGGTTGAATGCGACATCGCTGGGACTGCCCATGGAGGAGTAGCCGTAGTTGCTGCCATCATTGCTGGACTCATCGCATAGCGCCGTGCCAACATGCATATTACTAGTAGTCGTACTTGGTTGCGACTCCTCGAGCATGTCCTGCAGACCGCGTATGTATTCGACCGCAATGCGCAGCGTATCCACTTTGGAGAGCTTCTTGCTGGCGCCGCGTCCGCCATGCGACAACGTATTGATGACCGTCTGTGGCAGATGTTGACGCAAGTTGGCGAAACCGTTGTTCACCTGCTTGACACGATTGCGCTCGCGCGCATTGCGACGCGCCACCGACGGTAATTGTTCGCCGTAAGGCATATTCATGTAGGTGTACTTCTTGCGTGGCAGCAGGTCATCAGCAGCCCCCGGACCCATTTGGATGTTATGCAGATTGCTGCTGCCCAGCACTTTGGGTGCGGGCGCGATGCTTTGCTGCTTCTTCGTTTGGTAGAGCGTAGCTGTTTGCTGGAGCGTTTGTTGTTGCAGTTGCTGCTGTTGTTGTTGTGCTTTTTGCAACAACATTATGTTGCCGTTCAACATTTGAAAGTGATGTTGCTGTTGTTGGTAACCCGTTTGCGTCATACACACACTGGCCATTTTTTATGATGAATTATCTTTAGGATTGAATGAGTTCAGTCGATATTTGACCTAAACACAGTTACTTCTTGTTGTATTTTGTTTTTTTTTTTTTAACACGTTTTTGTTGTATTTGCACTGATGAGTCTTCGTCGCTGACTGCTTGCTTGGCTACAACTATTTTACTCGTTTTCTGAAGACGAGCTTGTAATGCTATGAAATCAAATGCCTTAATGATTCCCTTCGTCCTCTGGCAGCGCCTTAAGTACAATTTCCACAGCCAAGCAACAGTCACAGTCACCGTCGCAGCTCTGTGCTCTGTTCGTCCATACAGCGTGAGTAGCGGCTATACCTGCTTCCTCCCCTGTTGCTCGTCATCATCGTACGCTGGCCGAGGGTTAAACGGCAGCGCAAGTGATCGCGCTCACGATCAGTGCCACGAACTCCAACGGGAATATAGGGATAGAGCAGCGCTGTGCAGAGTAACTCGGAGAGCGAAGCAGAGTTACTTCGTTACAAGAAGACTTTGTGGTGCACGGAAAAGGGTGGCGCACATCAGCGCATGAGAGCGAGGAGAGAGCGCGTTTGTATGCGGGCAAATAGCATATTTTCTTAGGGCAGCAAGGGAGTTCGAGCGCTAAGTTCGCGCTGTATACCGTATTGGCTCGATGTGTAGTGGACAGGTTACAGAGATTTAACAGGCATGTGCACAGGCTGAGCGCTGGCGAGCAGTGCGAAGGGAGAGCAGCAAATGTTTGTAGCTTTGTGCTTAGCAACATGCATGTTTGTTTGTAGATTTGGTAGCACCATTCCTTTGGTAGAATGTGGCGTGTGCCAGCTCAAATATTATGTATGTGTATGTGTTTGTGAACACATTTTTATTGAGTTTTCTTATTTCCATATACGTATGTACATACATACTTATGTAGAATCGTATAAAATAGTATGAAAAACGTTTTATTTGAAAAGATATTTTCCCGAAATTTTTGTGTGGAATATTAGCGAAAACAAAATTAAAATATTTTACGAAATTTTCCTGATCGATCTACCGTAGCATATAGCTCCCATACAAACAGATCGACCAAAATTAAGTTCTTGTATGAAAAACTTTTTTATTTGAAAAGATATATTCCGGAAATTTGGTGTGGATTATCACCCAAAGTAAAGCTCAAATATTTAACGAAATTTTCCTGATCGGTCTATCGTTGCATATATGTAGCTGTCATAAAAACGGATCGACTAGAATTAAATTGTTGTAAGAAAAACTATTTTCTATGAAAAGATATTTTCCCGAAATTTAGTGAGGGTTATTAACCAAATCAAGACTAAAATATCTGAAGAAATTTTCCATATTGAATCACTGTAGCTTATAGCCGCCATACAAACAGACCGACTAAAATTCATTTCTTCTAAGAAAAACTTTTTTATTTGAAAAGGTGTATTCTTAAAATTCGGTTTTTTATAAATCAAAACAAGTTTTTTAAGTCAACATTCGAGAAATAGTTTTCAAAAATTAGCATTCAACATGTTTTTAAATCAGTAAAATTAAGCGCTCAACATTTATTTACTCTGTTCTCTGAAAAACTAAACTAAAAATTAAACAAACTCATTCTTGATTTAAAAAATAATATTTACTATTTTTACGGCTGGAGGTTTCATATAATCTAGATTTTATATTGGTTACCTTCCATTGCTTACTTCCAGTTATTAATTACTTACATACATATGTAGCTGTCTGAAGATAATTAAAAGTTATATTTAGATTTGTACCATTTTGTACCAGTTTTTGGTTACCTCGCTTATTTAGAATCTAAATTTTACATTTGTATGATTCTTTTTGAAAGATTATATTCTTACTAATAATAAGAAATTAACACATCATTTCAGCGACAGGATTTGTGAGGTTTAGCGTTTCCAGCAAACAAAATTTTATTTTTCAAAATTACATATATCATTTTTAACTTAAGCTAAAATTAATTTCAACGACATTTTATTTAAAAAAATATTATGTTAATTTTTTCCATATTTTTTATATTTTACCTACAAATTTTTGTTTTTTTTCTCATACGTGCTATGATTTTTTATATTTTTTTTTAATAAGAATATCTAATTATTTTTATTTTTTATAGGAAAATTTCTAAAGTTTTAACTCATTATGTAAGTGCATATTTAAACTGAGTTGCTTTGAATTTATCAAAAAACAATAATTTCCATTGTTCACTAGACATATGTACATATGTATGCCTTATATGTACATATTTATGTCCGTGCACTCTCATTCATTTAATTTTCTAACTAAGCAGTAATCTTCATTAAAAAAAACTCAGCTTATTCGGTTCTCTGTGCAAATATGTACATAACTGCTTACGTTGCTGTTACGTCAGCGCAGCATAACATTCCAGAGCAATCCACTGTTAACTAACATGAGAAACACCCCCACAAAACAAAACAGCTGTTAAGTTACTCATTGCGTATTAACATATGTGAATCGTTAACAGTGCACTGTTACTCCACCACATACTTATGTTAGCGAAATTGCTGTCTCACAGATAACCTTCGCCTTCACCTTAGCACACTTGGTTGAGAAGCAGAAACCTGCGCAGAGAATTTCCCCTCCTTCATATGCCAGTACAACAGTTAGTGTAGCCGCACAGCATCCTGACGACGACCAAGTACCTGACTGTCCAATTTATCTAGATATTCTGGCTACACCTACACACAAGCGCAATTTTCCTTCGTTTCTTAGAGACTTGAATGGAATATGTTTAAGCATGTGTGTGTGTGTTTCATTTCTTTGCTTCGCCACTATTATATTACGCGCTGTTGGCTCTCTTGTTGTTGCGTTGTTGTTGTTGGAAAAACTGCGTAAGCATTGTTTTTGTCCTATTGGTTTTTGTCTGTCTTTATTTTCGTTGTATCCAGCGCAACAATATACTGTACTATGCACTATGGGAATTATTGTTGTTTTTGTTGCTGTGATTATTGCTTACGCTTGTAGCGTAGCTATACAATTTCCTCGCTTCACTGACACAAAGGATATCTGATCTTTGTGCTGCCAAAGCGCACACACACAAACACATCTAGCGAGGATATAAGGCAGCAAGGATGTGCGTTGTATGCCTGTCAGTTTTATTTTTAGTTGCCTTTGCTGACAAAATTCCTTTTCTTAAAGATTTTCTTTTCATTGCGAGCAAACACTTGCGTGGGGAGTTGCTGCTCTGCGTTTTGTGTCGCAAAGCAGCGAAAATTGAAAGTGTCTTTGGGCAACTGCTTGGGAATCATTGTGTGTTGTATATGTGTTTGTATACTATATACTTTATGCAGAATATGTACATAAGTATATATTAACCTATGTCGTTGAGAAATAATTATTTTTCTTGCTGGTTGTTTGCGCAAGTGCGTATCCTGTGGACACTGGCAGTCGCCGTTGCGCAGTTCATCGGGCAAGTGGTTGCTCCGAGGATAGAATTTTATATTTTTCTGCTTGGCATAAATATTTAAGCGAAAATGGTAGAGTTTGTTTTTGTGAAAATCTTAAAATATTTCTTGATTTGAGCTAGAAATTATTGAAAGCAATAAAAATTGAGTAGAATATATTTTAATCGTTTTTATTCTAAAATAAAAATATATCAGTAAAAATATTTGCTTATTATTCTAGTGCTAGTGTGAATAATTTGACTTCTGCGATGCATTTAATTTTGTCGTAAAAAAAGCACAGAAATGCAGAATTAGCCTTAAAGGTAGGGATACTGAAGTAGACGTAGAAGATGTAGAGTCTAGTGAAACCATATTAAATTAATTTTTCTTCAATTAATGTAACATTCGAACTTCGAAATTTGTTCATATTTCACGTGGAATTAAAAATTACTTTCAAATAAACTGATATTTGTTAAACATAAATTTCAAATTTCTAATACATACCGTCCTAATTAATAATAATTAATTTTAAATTAAAATATTTTACTTGATATTGAGGCAAAAGTGTGCTTCAGAAACCTATAAAAAATATTTTTTTTTCTGTCAATTTACATTTTTTAGAAAACCAAAAATTCTATCTATTTGCTTTCGCTGAGTTAATTTAAAGTGATTTCATAGTACAAAGTCTAGTTGACCTACTGACAAAATTTATTTGTTAATTGTTTATCGAAATGCATACGTCCGATTACTACACAATTTAAAAAAACTTGGTATTGATAAATAATTATTAATGATGCAATATTTTCACATTCACCAAAAACAAATTCTAAAATTTTTCTGTTTGAATAAAAAAAAACTTTCATACGATTTAGGAATATTATTTTTACCGATATGTTGCAATACATTTTATGATACGTATGAAGAAATCGGCGATCTATTAAGTTGTATATCTCCGAGAACATTTTGGACATGCCCTTGAAAGAAAGCCAGACCGTCTAATTTTAATAACCCTTATTACCTTGTAATAATGATTAATATGTGATGTATAGTATAATTTTTTTTTAAACGTATTTAATCCTATTTTATTTGCATACCAACTCTATATATTTTTAAATGTTAATAATAATTTTTAGCAGTTAGAAGCAATATGAGAATAGTAGGTATATATATGAATACATATTTCCAATATAGAGCAAATTTAGCATGGTTCTATGGTAACTCTGTTGTATTTTTTATTTGCTTTCATCCTTATTTTCTATTGTATTGTGAGCTAAAAATAGTTTGACTTTTTTCATAATTTTAAAATTCTTAATTTATTGTTCAAAATCAATGTCGTCCGCTCAAAGTACTCTCACACACTGTTTCAATCCTCAAAACAGTGTTAGGATTAGCTTTCAATGCGCGTTTAATGTTCTTAATTGACTCCAAACGGTTTCGTTTGAGTTTGCTGAATAGCCAGAAGCCACGCGGAACTAAATCAGGCGAATACGGTGGTTGCGGCACGATATTGGTTGGAAATTTGACGAAAAACTCACGAACAGTCAATGCAGTATGCGACGGCATTTATCCTGGTGCAAAAACCATGAATTATCGCACCATAATTCCGGCATAATTGATATTCATGGTATCCTAGTAGGCGGAAAGCCTTGTTTCAAAGACGTTAACGTGGCGCTGTTTAAAATAAAATCAGTTATTTTGGAACCATTCGTGCTCTCACTTTTCTTAAGCCCAAATGGTGTGTCAAACCAGTTTTCACTGATCCTTCTGATATTCCAACAATGGCAGTAAGTTCTCTGACTGATCATCGTCGATTTTATTGAGGTGTTGATCACCAGTTGACGTTGATAGCTGGTCTAGACGTGGTTCGTCATCAACGAGTTCTCGACCCTCTTTGAATAATTTGAACCAATCACAAATACATGCTGGCGATAAACAATTGTCAACGAAGGCCTTTTCCAAGGTTCCGAAAGGTTTGACATCAGAAATTTGATTTCGCATACAAAATTTAAAGGAACTTCTTTGCTGAATAATTTAACTCATTGTAAAAATCGCCAAATGCACTTTATGTACTTCAGAAAGACCAACGCATACTAAAGATTATTTTGATGTGACATTTGGCCCATATGTCACTGACACCAATCTGGTAAAAAAAAGTAGTTCGCCTAAGGGGGTTTCAAGCGAAATTTAAATAAAAAAGTTTTACTATTTTTAGCTTACTGTAGTAAGTCTAGTGCATTTTACTCTAGTGATAGGATGGAAACGGGAAATTGCCCGTGAACATTTCGTTCATCATAATTGTGTTTTGCTTCGACTAATGTGTTTCATAATAAATTCTAATTAGCAATAAGTTGTATTTCAAAATTCAGTAACTGCTATCAAAAATGAGTTTCAGAAGTATCTATTAACTTGAGGGGGTTGTCTACCTTCACGGTGAAAAAAATCGATTTTTTAGCGTATTTCTAATGTGAATTTCACTAAAAATATGCCGTATAAGAATTTTTATCTAAAGCATGTAAATTTACGTAATATCAAGCCTGAAAGCTGGGCCCATGCTGACTTTTCACGTTTTGTCATTTATCTTTAAATGCGCACTAACAAAACAAAAGTAGTTTTTTTTCCAGTTTTGGTACGATTCCGCCAAAACTATAACATCTGTATATTCTAAGTCCGTGAATCTGTGTTACTGATTCATAAAGCATGTCGCTATGTTTAAATGTGATTTGCAGTTTTTTTTCAATTTTACAGTCTTTATTATCTTGTAAAACATGGTCAAGGAATGGCGTTTTTAAAATTAATGTCACTTTGTGGGATTTTCAAAAGCTTCTGGCCAGTCATAACTAGGCTACAACGGGGTTTTCAATAAGATAAAAAAAAAATTGGTTTGTGATATCGTGATATCAATGAAATTCTTTATTTCTGTGAAAATACATTCGATGCCATTATGTATGGAACCCCACTTCTTTTGTATAGTCACCACGGACACACAGGCAGAAGTCCAGACGCTGAATCCTATTTTTGTCGGTTTTTAAGCATAAATTGGCCGATACTGCCACAATTTCACGTTCGATATTCGTACGAAGTTCATCACACATCGATGGCTTATTGGCATACACCACAGACTTGACGTAGCCCCACAGGAAATAGTCTAACGGCGGCAAATCGCACGACCTTGACGGCCAATTGACTGGGCCATTCACACATTCACCAAACTTTGGTTTCCATAAATTGATTGTGACATTAGTTCGGTGGCTTGTGGCGCCATCATATTAGAACCACATATTGTCCAAGTCCATATCATCCAATTCGGTCCAAAAATATTCGGTTAAGATTCAGCGGTAGCAATTCCCATTCACAGTAACATGTCGGTCTTGATCATCGCGGTCCGATGACGCCGCCGACCCATAAACCGCACCAAACACGTTATTTTGTGTACGTGTGGATTGTCATTCAGCAAGAAATGAGCCATGAGGAAGATGATGTCAAAATTTTCTCATTCACTGTCCAGTTTTATCTAGACTAATGTTAAAGCATCTCGGTAGTCATACTTTCTGCGAACCTGGCGAATTGGCTAGAATTGCTTTCAGGCGCCTTAAGGCATAGGCTGACATCATTGTGGAGTCGGAGTTAATCACTGGAAAGTCTTCTGTGCAAATAATGCAGAGCAAAGGGCTAGTACACTGCCTTGGAGTACGCCAGCCCGAACAGGTCTCAAATTCGCCTCAGTATCGCGGCATCGAACGTAGAACGTCCGATTGTGCAAGTAAGATTTTGTCAGCATATAAGAAGGCATTGGTAGTTTTTGCTTTAATTTGAATAATAGGCCTAGATGATAAGCTAGGATTGGCGGAGGTTGGCGAATAACAAAGAACAATGCAGAGCTGTATTTAGTATTTTCCATAGCAACAGTCATAAAGTGTTCTACCATATTACATATATTATTCATGAAATTTTCTGAAGTCAAACTAATGAGTCGGAGTAAGCTGTTTGTCTTCCAATACCGGTAAAATGCATATAAGTTTAAGAATTCTAACTTTGATGTCTCTAAAAATTCAACAAACAAATATTTTTCTTCGTGTATGCCACAATTCATTCATTTATTCCAAATTCGGCTGCCGCTTCACTACTTCAATTAATTCATTAAGGCAGACGCGCGCCAGCTTTACAAAGTAAGCGTTCATAACCTTGGCCTTGACTGGTGATTTCACCGACATAATACGTGCCACCCGCGCCACAACGAACAACAACAACAAGGAATACACTATGTAGTATGCAAAAAGCAGCAAAAACACTGAGTGCGAGCAGCAAAAAGCATTCAACGCATAATTGTTGCATGAAGTGTGCGCATTTGACACGTGCTTCCGATAAAAAACAGCGGATTCAACACACAAACATATTTATATATATGTATATACACTAGCGCTCATTTGCATACGCGCTTAGTCAACACTTTGTGGCACTGCCCCAACACCGCCACACCCGCGCCGTCATATTGAGCAAATATGAATAAGCGTCCAACTTGTCATGGGACAGATGTGTGTGCAAACGCGTCGCCGCGCAATCAGCTACGCCGCGTTCGTGGCAACTAAGTGGAACGTGCGACTTGCTGCCGCACGACAAGTGGCGCGTACCAATGTGGCGCATGCGCGCACCATACCAACTCGCCATACACGCTAGGCAACAAAAACAAACTGGCAGTGAGTCAGTCAGTTAGTTGGTTAAGCAACAGCTGCTACTAGCGGCATTAAAGATTTGCACGTTGCATGCAACAATTGCTAGACAATATATCTTAGTGTGCGTTTGTGTGCGCCGCACTAATAGACAATTGACTTGCCGCCGACAATTGCAATAAATGTTGACAATATGCATATGCAAGCGTTGCTGGTCGTTGGCAGAAACGGAAGGAAGGAAGGTAGGAAGCGCCAAGGTGGCCAGTCAACCGCTGTTCCTCAAGCTAAACAACAAAACGATTTGGATTATGCTAATGAAGTTTGTCGAAGTGGCGCTTTGGCAGCTGTATTGTAACTGCAGTTGTTGTTGTTGTCTTCGCAGCCACCGCAGTTGCTGATATTTATGATTTCGCCGTAGTAATCATCGCCACTGCTGGTGAAGCTGTTGATTTTCTACACAATTGTCACAGGACGTTGCTCGCGGGCTTTTCCCTTCGGACGGACGTTCAAATGGCAACAAATGAAAGCAGCAGTAAATATTACAACTATAGCAATAACAATGCCACTATCTATTATTTTTGTTGTGTGTCTGTCGTATCGATCAAACGGCAGAAATAGCAAATGCGGGGCAGCTGCAACCACCATACTGGCCGCGTCATACTCGCTTCAGCGCTTTGTATGTAAGGTAGCACTTGCCTCGTCGTTGTGGTGCCAACTTGTGGTCAGCATTTATTGCTGTATTTATTTTTAACATCTTTGTTTATAGATTTTCAAGTTTTATTTCATAATTTGTTTTCTCTTGTATGTTTAATTTTTTTTATTTTTTTGAAAAAACAAAATTTTATACATATCTCTATCTCTACTGTCTATATAGCAAATATTTTAGTAAAAATATTTAAATAATTGTAAAATACTTGAAAGTAATTTGAAAACCATCCTTCCCAACCTTTTTTTCTGAATCTTGGATATACCAACTGACCGAAGTTGACCTGGACTGACATAAAATACTACAAATCTTTATTTTCGCCTCCAACTAGGTTCCTGAGCCAATAATATCCTGTTTAATCAAATTTTCCATACTTTTGTGCTCAACCTCGGTTGAAATAGCTATCAGTGCCTTTTGCGGATTTTGTTTTTTCGTTTTCGTTCCATTTTCAGCGTGCAATTCGCTAGATTGTTCGGCAATATCGATGCCATATTCATAAAGCCACGTCTCGTCACCAGTAATGAAATGTTTGCTGATTTTAGGATCTTCAGCTACGTTGTCAAATAACTTTTTCGCAACGTCTACTCGCTGTTTTTGCTAAAGATGCAGGTTTTTTCGTAGAACTCTGACTTTGACACTGTTCATAACCAACATATGTGGAGCTCATCTCTAAATGATGTTGAGATCACTGTCTGTTTTCAAGCATTATTTCTTTGTCTTGTGCAAACTATTTATCATTTTCAAAGGTGAAAGGACGACTTCTACTTCTGTTCTTAGTAAGGTAGACATCCTATAACACTTCTGCCACATTTTCGTAGTCGTGATTCCATTGGAAGCACAAAATTAAGCAAACCCTTTTTTCAATTTTTACTAGGCAAAAATCATAAGATAATTTTTTTAAAATTTTTTTTTTTAATTTACCTATGCCTATGGAGATGATACTTCGTACAAACATATAAAAGAGCTTTTCCAATTGAGGAAAATATTTTTCATCACTACGGCTGGCGTTTGCATGTAAATGGCACAGTCCGTTTCGAATTTGATCAGACGAAACAGCCTTTACACTGTAATACTAGAAGATCTGGTATTTCATTTTCGCACTGTTACATTCATGGGCACAACTTAAGTCTTTCCAGAAAGCTTATGAAATAATAGGATCACACTGTAGAGATTTCACGAAAAGTCGTCACTAGTTTCTGGATTATTGCGACTTTTTCTTACTTATCCACTTTCTCAATCTTTCTTACAAAAATTGAGATACGATTTAGCTAACCAGTGAGCATTTTATTTTTCAATGATGTCAAAAATTGTAGAATATTTGAGTCGTTTATAGAGACCAAATTCTGTTATAAAATCGATGATCCTCTTCAAATTGTATTCATGAAATACATATATGTTATTTCTGCTGAAGACCTGAGGCAAGAATAATTGTTGACAAATTTGTCGACTCTTATCTTATTTCTTAGATCTGTCAACATAACCCTGATTTTTGACTTGGACGTGGTTTTTTCGGCTTCGGCTCACCTTTGCCACGATATTTGACCGACTGAACGTCTGTTTCTGGGTCTTAAGCATAGATTCAAGACTCATCGCCAGTAATAATAAATTTCATGACATCTTGGTAGTCGGAAATCATTGTTGCACAGACGTTAATTTTACACCGTTTTTCGAAAAATTTACTTGTTTTAGAACCAATCGAATTTTCACTTTTCTCAGGCCCAAATGATCTTTTAAAAATGGCTTTCACTAATCTTTTCGATATTCAAATGTTGACAGTAAGATCTCTGACTGTTAATCTTCGATTCTCAAGTACCAATTCCTTTATTTTATTGTCGCGTTGATCGTCAGTTTATATTGAGGGCCGTGATGGGCGTGGTTCGTCGTCAAAGCATTCTCAACCGTCTTTGAATATTTTTATTACGTACCATCTATGAAATTCTATAAAGCTTTATTTAAAAAGCCGAATATCTCGAGAAGTATTAATCATAGCGATTTTGAATTCGGACCTTTATTGTAAAAAATAAAATTTCCTACAAGTTTGTCATGTACATTTTTCCTACATCTCTAGTAGTTTACGAGATATATACAAAGAAATGCGAATTTCGCGGAAATGTCAGGTTTAGAGCCCCGTACTACCTCGCCGGTGTTAGTTTCGATTTTGTCGCAATGGGAATTTTTGTAGAGTGTTGAATTCTGAGGAATATGTGTCTAAAGTCAAAGCGTTGCCACAAAATGCCTCTGAGCTATAGAAATTTAAAGATAAAAAATCATGATTGTCGTGTATTTTCAATGGAAAATTTTTACATGCCTTGGTCCAGCCCTTAATGTTAATATTAATGGCTAAAATTTTCAGAGAATTCTTTTTAGGGTCTTCTCAAGGAAGTTTCATGATAGGACTGAAAAAAATGAATAATTAAAAAAAAAAAACACCCTAATGTATTTATATCTTAAAAAAAGGAAACAGACACATAATAGCACCGTATGAGTTAAATACCCCTTTGTACAAATTGGTATAAATTACAAAATTTCTTTCAAATATTAAAACAATATTTTCCCCTGAAAAGTCGTAAGAATTTTCTAAATCGTTTATTAATTCACCTGCTTAATTAAATTGCTTTTAAACCACTTTGGTGAAACTAAAACATGTTCCACCCACTTTTTTATGTACCGATAATCGAAAATTAGATCCGAACCGAAATACACGCGCTACTGTTATTGTATTTGTATCAAATTGAATTTTGATGGATTTTTGATAGTTTTTTGAAAACATCTTGAATAAAAAAATGGATAAAACTTCATTTACAATATTTCGTAGCGCATTTGGTTGCGTCATCACTGCCACACCCGCCTCCAAAGCGATCCTTCAAAGGGTTTTCCTCCGCTACTGTGTCGATCAGCGCCAACTACTGCTTCCAAAAAATTGCTGTTGCATCATTTTTCATTTTCCTTTCATTCATCGCCTTGAATCCTTTCCTTTGTCTGTTTTCATTGAACAACCCTTGCGCTCATCAGGTTGCGTAAGCCTTTCCTTTTGAGGCTTCAAATAAATACTTTGTGCATGTATGATTGTTGATGGATGTTGTCCGCTGCAAATTGATTCCAACTTGCTGCTGCTGCAAAAAACATTTGATATTTAAAGGATGGTTTTTTTAGCGTCGCAATGTCTGCGCCTTATTGTCTCTTGGCTGTGCTTGCTTATTTTAGTATTTATGTATATCCACGCAAAAATATTTGAAATTTTTATACAAACAAATTTCTGCAAGTAATGTTTGTAATGTTTCTCAAAATGTTACCGAAGCACATTTGATTAATTTACATTTAAGTGAGATGAAGAATCCCACGCTCAGTGCGGAGAGACACTCACAATAAACATATAAATTTATTTTAACTTTATTCAATGCCAATAAAACTCGAAACTGCCTTTGATCTGGTTTGCGTCTTAGCTAAACTTAGAAAAGGTTTACCAAACACCTTCACCCAATTCAATGGCAACACCAAATGATTGGGGTAAAAATTCCAAAACACTGTCTGAGCATCCTGTGAATCGCACATTCTACTCTTCTAACTCAAAATAGCATCACTTGCTTTCGCGACATCTTCCGTCGGATTGTAAAATCACTGTTTTCTAATTTGAAAACTACCCTCTTTTAAAACTGGACCAAAGTCAATTCAACCCGATTTCCAATTGGAAAACTAAATGAAGGAATGTGTGCTCAGAGGGATGCTGAATTTGTGTTTAAGGGGATTGGAAAACCAAATGAAGGAATGTGTTCTCAGAGGGATGCTGAATTTGTCTTCAGGGGGATGCTGAATATATCTACATCAACAAGGGATGCTGTATCAAAAGGTATTGAGGATGTAGAGGAATTTGAAAATGTTTTTTAGGGTAGCAAATGGCGATGGTTTGTGAAAATGATTCAGTTAAGGGTTGTTTAAGTCGTTAAACAATTTTTTTGTATGCAATATGTTTGTTTCTATGAGATATTCGTAGTATAAGAGTGTTGCGGCTAACGCACACTTCAGGTAATAGTAACCAAAGATCCAACCGCTTGCATGTTCTATAAAATAAATATATACGTGTACTCATATTTGCTTCCAGCAATTTTTGGAGAGTGGTGAAACGCAAACGCTACTAATGAACGAGATTCTTAGACAGAATTTGTCGGAGATAGGCTACCTATTGGGAAGCCCAATGCAGCTGATAATGTTGAAAATTGAAGCGAAAAGGAGAGATCCAAAGTTCAGTGTCTGCCATAAACTCGGACCAGAAGACTACCTTAGTTCCTAGGCTCCAAACAGAGTTAGAGGAAATACTGAATATAGTACATGGTATAATTTTGCCTTTTGACCCCTCGATCTCTATCCGTTCAGTGAAATGTGTTTTTCCAAACACATGGAATTCTTAAAATTCATCTGATTTTTAACACAAAATTAATGATTTGGTCAGTTAAGACTAGTAATAACATGCAAATATGCACACATCGCCCTATTTTTGGAATAAGAACCAATGTTTGAATTTCACTAGCCACTCGCCTTTCATTCAACGATATTATTCGGTATGTTTTCGATTAGCTTTGAACAATGTCCACTTTTATGATTTACTTTCTTTATTCCGCTAAAAGTTTTTTTTTTTTAATTCATAATAGCTATATAATTGAGATATATTATTTAGATCTTACTCACACGGTCTCGAAAGAACTGCTGGACGGCTGCTGGCCTTTTGAGAGGTTACAACCTACTGGCATCAAATACAAGCCAGAGGGGCACAAGTTATAACAATACATGCAGAAAGTGCAGACATCCCATTGCCATTGTCCACTATTTAGAAATCGACTCAAGTACCTTGAAGCTTCGGAGTTCAAAGGAATCGACGTAGACATCAAGTCTCTCCTTAAGTTCGTAAAAACATTGACGTCTTTCGTGACGAGTTCTTCACCTGAAATTAAATTCATCAGGCATTAGTAAGGATTAGCAGGTCTATGCATGGCGTAATAGCCAGCCAGTATACCCTAATCTAACCTAACCTATAATCTAGATGTCCTTATTTATCTGACATATGATTTTTAGAGCTACCGATATCCCAAGTACTGAGCGAGTTGTGCTCAGCGTCACTTAACAACAACAAGGTTCCTTTCCTGCATAGTGGTGAGTTCGTCGAGTAGTTGAAAAGAGTCTAAGGGATAAAAAAAGATGAAATTCAAGTAGAGAATCTTTTGAGTGTCTGTTGTTGGCATAATTTCCTTGGTGTGCTTCCCTTATTTTGCTAATTGCATGTCTGCTTTTGGGTTAGTGGAAACTAAGCAATACAGCGGCTCTACCACAAAGAATCTCAACTTTACAAATTAGGAATCGGCGGAATGCAGAGCATTGATGAGACGCTAGAATATTACATTTGCGAATCGTCAGGCGTCGGCTGGTTGAGACAATATATCTTCGAATACTATCATTATTCAAACTTAAAGATTTAAGTCAGCTGGGATGTAAAAAAATTGGTATATTAAGAACTTCACTGAGTTTCTGGATAAGGCTCACTTGGAAGCACGTAACTCCGACTAATCAAATGTTGTCATAGTCCCAAGACAGACGAAATTATATACGTCGCGAGTTCGACGACTGTATATTTGATGACCAGAGATATTTCGTCTTGCCCTGGTTCACAACCAGACCCATTAGCTTCGCTTCCTTATCCAGTCTGATAATAACATCATCTGCATACGCTAGCGGCCGTACACTCTTATTGAAGATTATACCTTCTCTAATCAACTCTGCAGTTCGAATAAATTTCTCCAGGAGTAGATTGAATCAGTCGTAGATATTTAGTCGCATTGTCTGAATTCTCGTATGGTATCGAACGATTTGGAGAGGTCCTTCCCGACCTTGGCGGAGCTTTTGGTATTGCTCAACGTCAGTTTACACAGCCGTATTAGTTTTGCGGGGATACCAAACTCAGACAAAGCAGCATAGATACAGCTCCTTTTCGTCCTGTCAAAAGCAGCTTTAAATCGTCGAAGATGTTATGAGTGTCGATTCTCTTTTCACGGTTCTTTCCCAAGATGAATATCTGGTCAGTGGTTGCTTTTCCAGGCCTAAGGTCGCGCTGATGAGGTCCAATTAGTTTGGTGGCTGAGGGCTTTAGTCTTGCACACAATCCCCTCGATAGAACCTTATATGCGATATTGAGGAGACTTATCCCACGGTACACAGATTGTGAGATCTCCCTGTTTATGGATTGGGGAGAGTACGATCCACGTCAAATGTCTTGAAGATATCTCGTCATAGGAAAAAGTTTTCCATACAAGCACTTTATACCGATCGTTCTGTTTGTATGGCAGCTAGTTGCTATAGTAGTCCGGCATCGGCCTTTTCGGCAAATGGACAGGAAAAAATATTGCAAAATTTCAGATATATCAAAACTGAGAGACGGACAAACTGGCGGAAATAGTTAAATCGACTAAGCACGTTACACATTATAGGGTATCTGACGTTTTTTTTTGGGGTGTTACTAACATTCATGCAAACTTAACCATATTCGAGGTACAAAAGAGGTATGTTAAACGATTTGGGTAAAATAAAGATTCTGCCACCAAATTGTTTAGATTTGTATGTGAAATTAAGTGAAATCGTGTCTTACTTGTATAATTAGTCTCATTCGATCTTCATCAGAGAGCGTTCGGTAAATTGCATTTGAGCTTTGGCGAAATTTCTACAGTAAAGAAACGGATACATCAAAGACTAACCAATTTATATGTATGTATGTACGAAAACCCAAAAAACATAAACTTGTCAACTTTTACATAGGAAATATTTTTGGTTAAACTACCGAATACTTGTTAACAAGTTTCCGTTGCCAAGATGCACTTGTTACCAAAAAACAGTTGCCGTTTCTTATCGTATCACCACCATCGAATGGTACAAATCTTGCGGACAAATGAATGTGCGGTACGTGCCACCAAGGTCAACACTATAGGGAGACACACACACACAATTACAGATATTATTAGATGTGCCTTGAAGGTGAACTTTGTCAACAATTTGTCAAGAAGGAGAACCAATTAATCAACAATTTTATGGGTGTTCCAATAATCGAAAAAACAAGCCTTAAATACAGCCAGTAAAGACTCTCTGGCCGATAGCCACGCATGTGACTGGAATTCTTAAGCCTTGTTCATGGCTTTAACATCACATCGTGGAAAGCAAGTGCCGCAAGGAATGTCAGGAAGATAAAAATAAAATTTTGTAAAAAAATCGAAAATCAGAAATAAACCTTACATTATTGTTGCAATTGTTTTGCTTACAACAAACAGGCCAGACTTGTACGACTTAACGATTATGGCCAAGCGCGAAACATTAGTCATTGATAAAGACGGAATTTCACACGAACTCGTGCGACAGAAGTGCAAGTACTCGTACTTTGAATATACGAGCTACATGTGGCAGCTAGTCGCCGCAGCACTTGCAACAGCAAATGCAATGTTGCAGTTACTTTTATTGGTTTTGTCAGCAGACATACAACGGCATTATCAACACATTAATCACGTGTCAATGAGTCTGTGTCGCACAACAACGCCAAGCAGCAGCAGTGGCAGCCATGTAAACCGTTGCTGTGGCAGCCCAAAACACCTCCTGTAGTTACCGCACCAACAGCAACAACAAGAGAAACAACAATAACAACAGCAAAATGGTAGTTTTGGCGAACTACATACGCACTTGCCACTTGTTAGCAATTAATTAAATAGAGCGTGCAACATATGCGCGAATGCGGCAACATTTATTTTCGGCATCCGTTGCCGCCAGCAGCTCCGCGGCTCAAAAGCGCTAAACAACAACAACAGCAGCAGCAGCCAGTTAACTGTGCGGCAATGCAGTTTTAATTATAGCAACATTAGTTATGTTACTGCCAAAATGCAACCGCGACAACAACAAGCAATGAAAAACATTTGCAACAGCAAGCAGGTAGCGCATTTAGTGACAGCAGAGGAGTTACTGATGTTAATTTGTGGCGGCATTTGCATAATAATCCTTCTTCGTTTGCCTCCTGGCACTCGCACCTCAACGCCGCGTTCTTACATGAATGCCGCCGCAATGGATTGGCATTGGGGCAGGTTGTTAATGCCACATTTAGTGTCATTAAATGGTGGTGCATACACGCAGTTCGCCTTCTAAGTGATTTTCGTGAGCCTGCCCATTATTTTATGGCTGCGAGCGGATCAAATTCAGCGAATCCACGATTGCTATGAGCTATGAATTCTAAAGTGGGTTCTTACTGTCGCGCCGCAAATTTGAGACACTGAGATTTCAGTATAACATTTTTTACAGATTTTAATAATTCTCTCAAATATTGTAAAAATATATATAAATATGTGCAATGATCAAATTTGAGCCGGGCTGGCGTTCCGTACTATGTTATCGAAAACTTGTCTCATGGGAGTCGTCCATCTAGTACTGTTAATGAAATAACTCTGCAAATCATAGTGTTGGCAACAGAAAGTTTGCAATGGATCTCAACATCTCTTAGGGATTGACTCAAAACATTTTGGTTAATGTTTTGGGTATAAAGCGTGTCAAAGATAGACTCGTACAAAAATACCTAAAAATACGTCCAGAAGAAGTCGCGGAAGAGAGGCTTGGCAGCCATGTTGAGCACTCTGCAAGACGTAGGAAAGAGGTTGCGGAAGACAGGCTAGAAAACAAAACTTAGGAGCTTTCAACCTTCAACCATCAACACATCAATACAGACGACCGGGGTGTTTATGAATATGACATCGAAACTGTCAAATAACCTGGTGAATGGCGCTCCAAAAATGAACAGAAATCGAAAAATGTAAAATTCGATGAAGACAATAATGGCTATTCCAGCCGAGGCTTATGACAAGTCTCTGGAAAACTTGATTCACCATTGACATATTTTTATTTCCATATGTGCCTATTTTAAAGACGACAATAGATTTAAAAAATGCAAAAAATTTGGTCTGTCCGGGTCAGATTTGATAATATGGAAATGCAGTGATTATTATATTTTTAATGAAGTTCTCAAAAATGTTTGTATTGCCAAAGGGGCCTCTTTTGAAGGATATAATAGATTTTTAAAATATGAAAAATTTGCTCAGTCCGGGTCAAATCTGATCCGATGTACATGCAATAATTATTATATTTTTAATATTGCCGGAGGGGCTTCTTTTGAAGGAGATAATAGATTTTGAAAATACGAAAAATGTGGTCAGTCCGGGTCAAATTTGATAATATGTACATGCAGTGATTTTCATGTTTTTGGTGAAATTCTCAAAAATCCTTGTATTGCCATAGGATCCTCTTTTGAAGGCGATAATAGATTTTTAAAATACTACAAATCTGGTCAGTCCGGTTCAAATTTGATCAGATGTACATGCAGCGATTATTATATTTTTAATGATTCTATATTATCGGATGGCCCCATGAATCCCGATTGGACAACGTTCTCATATAACCAAAAAATTAATTTTGTTGAAGGAAAAGAGCTCATTGGGCCAGCGGAACTCCTACTCGTTCCCATTTCGCAGTTCTGTTGGTATTGGAGACATCTGGGAATAGTTCCAAAGGCCCTCAATATCTTATTCATCATAAATTTCGATCATTTCTGAAAGTAAAGGCAAAGGCTGCAGCTAATAGCTCTCCTTCACTAGTATAAAGTAGCCGTCGCGGTAAAGGGCCTCCCTTTAAAAGTAAGTTTCGAATATAACTTCTTAACAAGAACGAAAAGGAAAAAATGATTTAAAGCTCACAGGGAATATCGATATTTGATATTATTTTCCTAGTAATAAATGATAATTTTCTTTGTTGGATTAAAAGCATTTTTAATTGGCTTGATTGGTTGAAAAGAGAAGCTTAAGAGCACCAAACCGCAGACGGCCGCACTTAGTTGCTGATGAGTGGGAGTCAAATTAGCTTTATCCAAGCATTCATTGTTACATATTTCCTTTTCATCACAGCTGTCCAATATTTA
This sequence comes from Bactrocera tryoni, assembly GCF_016617805.1. Classification (NCBI taxonomy): domain Eukaryota; kingdom Metazoa; phylum Arthropoda; class Insecta; order Diptera; family Tephritidae; genus Bactrocera; species Bactrocera tryoni. The sequence goes on from NC_052502.1 coordinate 31,739,786, forward strand.
TAAAGTTGGGTTTGAGAGACGTGGAATATGTATATCCCATCTCATTCGGCGGTAGGCTGAACATTCGAAAGATAATGTTTCAGCGTCTCGTTGTTATTGTTGTTTTAACGGCAGAATTCTCCCGCGTTGGCAGTCCTTAGCCGGATAAAAATGCGGGGTCTTTTCGATAATGTAGATCCGACTGTCGTAAGAACGGACGTCTAATCGTTGTCCGTATATTCTCTGCATTCCACGGAATCTACTTCTAAAAATTGTTGCAGGCAGAATCTTTTCAGTGTTGACTCCTAAAATATTACTAAGTTCCCTTTTTCCTAGAAGTTGCAGCTTTTGGTCTGTCCATCAACAACACTATCCCAGAGTAATTTTGTGGTATACCCTCTGTAGCTCAGGTTTCAAGACCTCAGGTGTTCAAGGAACCCTTGAAGAATTGGAATGATCGGAGGTAGCTTAGGAGATTTTTTCCGAGCTACCCCCGAGCGGGTCAACTCATTTGCTTTCCTTTTTCTTCTATTCCTTTATGACTGGGTACCCAGATGACATTAGCTACTGAGAGTCTAGTTATTGCCGCTACGGATGGTCTTAATTGCGGCTTGGTTATCCACTAGAATGTTTATGGATTAGCTGGTTAGAGCAGAGGTCCACTTGTCACCTTCTAGAATGCCAACAATTTCGGCCTGAAGTACTCAATTTAGTTCGAAATTATTTTTTGCGTATGTATTACTTTAGAAAAAGTTGGCTGTTGTTCCTATTTCATCCATTGATTCATGCGTAATTATGAAGATTTCACCATTGAATCTTCCGATTACAGAACCATTGGTCCATTCTTCTACTTTACAGAGGAATGAAAATGTTACGCCTAATTAATCATGGATCTCGTTTCCTCTTTGGCATTACCAGTTTAGCCTGAGTTCCCTAAAAGTGTGATACCATGACCGGACTGACGCCGGGTCTGGTTCGGTCTGGTCTGACTCCAACGGCATGAGCCTGCTAATGGCTTATGGCTGTTATTGCATCATAATTCACTTAAATATATATTGACCGGTTGTCGAGGACATAGTCATTACTCATATGTACTCAGATTCTGAAATTATATTCAAACATCGATTCTCTTAAATTTCGATATCCTAAGAAACATAATCGAGTGTGTCCTAAAAAAATTTTTGAAAGATATAATTTTAATACATATACATATATCGTATTTACATTTCAATATTTTGCTTTCCAAAACTGCGTATTGAGTTACAGGCTAATCGTTTCTACAGAATCACTTACTCTCCCTCCACAATATGCGGCGTCATCACCGCTCTCTAGAACGTTATTGTAAACTCATATCTTCCCTTTCTACAAAAAAAAAATTAAGGAGGCAGATTTGCTTCAATATAATTTATTTGTCATTTCCTCTGCGGCAAATCCACCACAATACAATATCCCCTAAGTTCGTGTTCGTGACCAAGCCTACTTCGGTTGAGCGGAGCTTTCGTTGAATTCGCCACAATTTGCGGTAATTATTATGTATCGCCTGGATAATTTTAACACCTCAACGTCATCTGCAAATAACATCAGTACGAGAGCCACATCCCACATTTCACGCGTCAGCATGACCGCCTTCTTTGCCGAGCCGAAAACAAAAACCCAGAAAAAAAAAAAAAAATAAAGAAAAAACAAAAGTAAGCTACAAACTGTTAAACCACATGTGTGCATGTATATTTTAAACAACAATAAAATGAAGATACAACAATAAAACATTTCGACATTTGTGCGCACGCGCAGCCGAAAGCCTATCGCCGCATAAAAATCACATCAAGCATGCAGCTTCTTAGAAAGCTTTCAACACCTTTTCGGCTTGGCGACGGCATTACAGCGTCAAGCAGTCAGTTGCGAGCGCGGTGCGGTGCCGACGGGTGTTATCAAAGAGGCCTGTGTGATCACTGCCGCCGCCGCAAATGGGTAGTTTGGCCAATGGCCAACACAACAGCAACAACACTAAGCGAAACGATAAGCATTTCTGCAATAAAAAGCCCGGCTCAATTTCAGCAGTAGCCAACATAAGCAGCAACAACAGCAACAGCAGCAACTGAAGCAACAATAATAGCGCCGCAAGCCACTTATTTTCGCACCTCGACAAAATTTTTTCGCACTTCATAGCTTCTAATTTGACGCTGCCGTTGCGTGTGCGTGTGCTGTGCGTTCGCCGTTCTGGGAGAATATGTGTTTGTGTGTTTGTGTTTGTAGTGTAACCTCCTCCTCACGTTGCTGCCGCGTCGTGTTATTTTGACCATTCAACCGTTATCTCGGCAGATGCATCAGTAATTTCTGTTGCGCTCTTCTCGTTGTTGTTGTTGTTATTCTTTTTCACCGTGTTGCGTCGAGGTGTCGATTGTTGCTGCCAATACCGGCAACTACTATTGCCACGCATCGTCAACGGCGGCAATAAAAATGCGAAATGGCAGCAATTTCCATGGCGGCTTAGCAGTCGTCGCTTGAAGTTCGCGTTGCAGCTTTGAACTGTGCGCATCACATATGCTTTAATACGTGTGCTTGTGTATGTATGTCGTTGTGCGTTGTGGCAATTCTTCACACCACATTCAGGCAATTATCGCCATGCCTGTAAATTACCGTTATTATATATAGTCGCAGCGCTTTGCAGTTAAAGTGGCATACAAATTAATATAAAATAATAAAATGTAAGACATACTAGTAGGGAAGTGTTTACTACGGTCCTAATCGGAAATCATAAATACAATTTACCGCTGACGATATTAAAACCCGATTTATATCACATAAGTACCAAAAAGCAAATTTTCAATTGCTGTCGATCCCATTCTATCTCAGTTTCAGTTTTCCATAGACATTCCTTCTGTTATTTTAAGCCGGTTGTCTGCTTTCTTCGTGTACACTCAGCTACGCCTGCTGTATTTTCTTCACTGAGAGAAATATCAAAAGATTGGGTAAAAATATGGCGCCGTTTGCTGTCCCTATCGGTCTACTCTTGTAGCGTTCTTCTAAAAAAGCTCGTAATCCTTAGAGCCTTTTTGAGCTATTTTTAGGGGTCTAAACATTTATAATGTTGCTTGTTTTCATAACCATTGAGCCAGAAATGGGCCTCATCAATGAATAAAATTTGGCTCGAAAAAGTTGGATATTTTTGGAACTTTTCAAGAGCCCATAGTGCGAAGCAATGTCGCTTAGGAACATTAAACGGCTCAGTTCTTGTATAAACTCTATTTTGTGTGGTTTCAATTTAAGATCTCAAAGTAAAATGCGTCAAGTCGTTCAATACGTCACTCCGAGTTCCTGCGAAAGGCGGCGAATCGATTTTCTTCGGTCTTCGAGTACACTCATAGCTACGGCTGCTATATTTTCTTCACTGCGTGCTAGACGTAGTCTATTCGGTTGAATATTATCCAATAATAAATGCTGGATCTCAAGATGTGTAATCATGATGCGAATAGTATGCCTCTAAGAAAATCTCTCCCAGTATAAGCTCTTAGTTGTACTTGTAAGACGAAGGTACTATCTTTCTATTTCCTACTAGTTTTACAGGAATGTCATTAAATACATAGCACCCGTAGAGCTGGGTACAGACAGTGGCATTCCGAAGCCTTATGTAGATTCGAATGGTGGAGAAGACGCCCAGTGCTTAGGGATGCATCTGGATAATTGGCTTTCAACCAGGATCTCCTTAAGTTAGTCCAAAAGGGTTTGATTAGTTATTAGTATCTACTCATTTCGTTATCAAACTTGCTTGGGTGCCTAGTCATTGCGAAATCGCTGGAAACTACAAAGCACCCAGGGCACCCTTACTCCAATCTCATCCTGCACGTGCCTTCTTCCAGCACTGGATCTGGGAATCTCGTGTAAACATAGTAAGCATTGGTTAGTTGAATAGAATCTGTGCGGAGGCGAGATCCATTGAATTACTTTCACTTACCAAAGTTCATTTCGCGGCAATATTAAGTGATCTAACTGTATACTGTCTTCTTGGTAACAACACGAAGTGTCTAAAAATTTGTTAAACGCAAATTGTCTAAGCCTCATGGAGAAAGGTATGGTGGAAACATCTAGGCACTCTATCCTCCACTGTCCAGCTTTATCGGTAGTGATATCTTCTGCGAATCAGGCGAATTGGCTGGAATTGTCGCGAGCCGCCTCACCGAATTTGTGGTAGGCTTAGGACGTTTTGAAACAAACTAAGTTCTGATCATCACTACGGACTGGTGTTTCAAACTATTCAAGTGGATTTATTCGTGGCTTCACGAATATCGGCCTGATTACCTTACCTAACAGACGTTCTTTCGATAAATTTGATATCAGACGAAATGTTTGAAAATCACGATTCTATGAAAACTAATTTTTGGCAATGCTTGCTTGTGTAACAGTCTGCATTTTTGCTAATCTTTTCGACCATATTTCGTATCACTAGTCAAATTTTAAGATTTGAGATCGATGGTTTTCTCCTCGAGGAGAGTTCAGGTCTGATTAATCTTTGACTTCGCGTAATCCACTGATTTACTCGGTAATAATGCGGCTGAAGAAAACTTTATACATAGAATTTGCTTTCAAAACTATTACTGCGACTAGCTTTTTGTATTTTGATTACCTTAAAATTTTATAGGCAATCTTTAAGTTAACGAGTCTAATAGTACCTTTGAGCCACATGAAGCGCCTGGTTTAAAAAATTGCACAAATAATTAAAATCTTGTAGTTATATATAGACATAAACAAGCAAAAAAAAGTAATAATTTCAATTTATCTTTTCCCGCTTTCAACGTCAACCGATATCAGTTGTTGGGCCAATTTTCAGTCCCTTAATTCACGCCCCACTTCGCACCCCAAATGAAAGTGGTTGCTGATCAATTTCATTTTCAATTATAAATATGTGTATAAAAATCGTGTTAAAAATATAAATTAAAATGTCGGAAAGTGTTGCTCAAATGAGCATGTGACACGTTGCTGCAGCACCTTGTTAAGCACATAATTCCTTGCTTCTATAGTATATATTTTTTGGCAGCCGTGACGAACGGAACACCCATAAAATTGCTAACAAATGTGCTGTCTACTTCGTCCTTATCGCTAGATTTAATCGTGTTTCCTCCTTTTGTTGACGCCTGAAGAAGCATGCTTTCTCCTATGGCTCTCTCTCTCCTTCTCAGTCTCTCTCTTTTTCTTCTGTTTCTAAACTACAGTCCACTGTCACTTGCTTGACACTTGTGACTGTCACTTTCCTCTGCATTGCCGGCCAAACATCAGGCGTCAAGCGCCAGATTTCACTTTCATGATAGTGGCCAGTGTTTACCGTTTCTTGTTACAACAGTTGTCACACGTCCGTGTTGTGCTCATACGTGCTGACCTATTAAATCACGTTCACACTCTATTAACCAGCATTTTTTGGTGAATGGAGAGTAGTCGAACATGAAGTCAGTAGTGAATGCTTGAAAGTGTGCATTCTCATGCGTCCTCTTCTTTGATTAAATCGTGTTTTAAAAATGTGACTTGATTTTGTAATTAGGTTATTTTAAATTTTCTTACAGGAGTATCCTTTATTCATTTGTCCGGCAATAAAACCTCAAATTAATTGATTACTGTCGAAAAATTGAAAAACAGTCGGTATTTCGGTGGCTCTGTGAAAATTATTAGTTCGAGAAAGAGACTCCTGAAGAAATTGAGCTTGTGAAGAAATGGATTGGCAGGGTGATTTGGTGTGTTACAGAGCACATCACCGAAGATTTATAGAACAAGGATTTGTGAATGATTCCTCCTCTACCTTTATAGATATCTTTGTTCTTTTTAGAATTTTTCGAAATAAGATTTTAGGATGAGAAAACAGTCTATTTTTTAACAATGTATCCGGAATTAACAGAAAACATCAATTCCACGCTCAAATCCATATTGGTGTTACTATTAAAAGTAGACAAACCAAATCCTTACTTCCGCCTAAGAGGTTGTGTTTGAGCCCTCAATGGCACTCTATTCGCTAGTTACTGCCTAAAATGGCGAAATAAATTATAGTTTTACCTGATATTTTGAAGTGGAATGCGACATTATCTCCTACCGCTACTGCCACCTGGCCTTACATTGGATGCTCTCAGAGCTGGATACTCTAAACTCCATATGACAGTTGCTAACATTTTCTTCTCGTAAAATTTTTTGAACAGCTCCGTTGGTAATCTAACCGTACACATGAATATGTTCATCTTTGGCTTTCTTAGATAAGTTTAACATGAAGTTATCCCACCTGATCAAATTTGACCCGGACTGTCAAAAAACTACGTATACACATATTTTATTACAAGCACTTATTATCGGCTTGAAATTAAGCTGACTTTGAGTCCATACAAGCATGCCAATGATTAATCGCGAATGTTTTGTAATGGCTTCATTGAACTAATGGCGAGTTCCCCGAAGCAGATTTTTCAGTTACGAAAACAGAAAAAGGTCACAGGGAGCTAAATCTGATGAATGTTGTGACTGAACGATGGCTCTCGTTTCATATGGCGCATTATCGTGGCATATGTTCATACATTTTTTGTTTACAAATCTTATCTTTTACGTCTAATTATTTCACGTAGATGCCCCAAAATCGCCAATTAGTATTTCTTATTAACTATTTGACCAAGTGGAATGAATTCAATGTGAAATGTGCCACGGTAATCAAGGAAAGCGTCCCCCATCTTGCTTTTTAACCGACTTTGATGTGATTTTTTTTGGTTTCGATATTTGATGCGACATTGAATAGCGGTTTGGACATTTTTGGCGTTATACTCATAAAACTACATCTAGTCGCCAGTAAAGATGCTTTAGATTAATATAAGGTCTCTAGCTACGTTAGGTTGTTAGTTAACTCTACTTGACCTCGTGTTTGCAAAAGATGCTGGTCTTTCGGTACGAGTCTGGCTTTCACACCCTTCATATCCAAAACATTAACCAAATGCCCGTTTGTCCAGTTTTTGGGAAATTATTTTATGAATAGCCTTCAGTGCGGCAGCAATTCACGTTTACTGTCTTTAATTGACTCAAATCGGTTTCTCCGGAGCGGTCGTTTGAATTTGTTGAAAAGCCAGAAAACACACGGAGCTAAATCAGGCGGTGGTTGCGGCAGGATATTGGTTGGAAATTTAGCGAAAAACTCACGAAGAATCAATGCAAGAAGCGACGGTGCATTATCGGGGTGCAAAAGCCAATAGTCTTTTTATGAATAGCTTAGCATAAACAACGCATAACACTCAAATAGTATTCCGTGTTGACAGATTGGCCGATCGGAAGGGATTCGGAGTGCACCATACCACGATAATCGAAGACAACTGTCAACATTACCTTAACTTTTAACCTACTTGACGTGCTTTTTCCGGTTTCGGCTCATCTTTTCCACGATATTCGGCTGATTGATCGTTTGTTTCCGGGTCGTAAGCGTAGTTACAACATTAATTCATAATAATAATACGTTTAGTGACATTCTGGTAGTCGGAAAGCATTATTTCACAGGCGTTAACGCTCTTTTTGAGAGATCTAGCAAACAATCAAAATTGTTTTCAATGATGCTTCCGACATTCTAACGAAGCCAATAAGAGCTCTGACTGTTAATCGCCGATCCTTTACTTTATTGACATGTTGATGTTGATCGCCGTCCTGGACGTGTTTCGTCGTCGACCCCTTTTGAATGATTTCTACCAATCAAACCTACTTGCTTGCGACAAGCAATTTTACCGAAGGGGTTTTCCAACATTCTGATCGATAAATTTGATTCCGCACACAAAATTTAATGGAACGCCTTTGTCAAATAATTACACTCATCGTAAAAATCTTCGAATGCACTTTATGTACTTTAGAAAAACAAGCGTATATCAAAAACTAATGATTATTTTGATGTGACATTTGGCACAGATGTCACCGAAAAAATATGTAAATATTTTTCACGAAATATAAATTAAACTGCCTTACTAGATTTTGCCCACACCTTTTTACCCGCTATAATGCAAATCCCAAATACACCAACAAGTACAGTTATCGTAAACGCTATAAAATACTACTGATTGCAATCGCTCCCTCCAAAAGGTGCAAATGAATTAGATAATAAGGCAAAAACTGCTCCTACCGTTATCCCTAACCTATAATTATGAACTACCGTCACCATGTGCCATGCGTACTTCAGCTATGTGTATACCCTTTCAATCTCAAAACCACCCATAAGAAAACATACGTTCCTATTAATATACAATTATAATTTTCCACGTTACGGTACTATGCAGATGGTTTGATTGCAATTGACACGCGTGCAACGCCGGTTAATGACAAAAAAACGAACGCCTCACATGCCACTCATAACTGGTTTAGCATGCTTGTTTTTTGTTGCTGCGCGTCAACCTTGAAAAGTGTGACAATACCGCGACCGGACGACAATCCGACAATGTCTTGATCGCACCTGCCACTCGGGGTTGCGCTGGGCTATGCCGCGTGTTGGATATTTGAATAGAAAACGAAGGGGTTGTTGTTTGGTTGTTGCATTTGAAATTCCTGTAGTTGAGAGTCAGACATACCATACATACAGACATAATGACACGAGCGGCTGCAACGCTTTGAGCGGAAAGTGTACGGGTGTTCGTGCGTTGGCATTTGAAATTTAAGATTTCTCTTTCATATCTCAACTATTTAAATGTTTCCTTCCATTTGCTACTGGCTTTACTTTTGATTTAGATAATCTTGTTGTTGCTCTAGCCTTGTTTTTTCAGTTTTTAATATTCAGAAAAAAGGTAGAGAAACGTACGAAAGGGTGTCAACTGTTGCAAGTACACCTTAGAAGAGAGGGAAGCAGCTGCTGTGCTTGGCTCTGACCAAAAATCTTCGCTTAGATCTTAAGCAGCTGGAGCTGTGATTCTTTATTTTGATAGCAGAGAATTGTAGTCGGAAATATGAGATGTGTTTTGAGATAATTGTCTTTGATTAAAGGCTTAAAATTAAGATGATATTAATATTTAAAAACGATGTCTTGATATGTGTAGTGATAACTAGTTTAAATATATACAGTAGGGTATATACTCTAGTAGTTGAATCTCCTTACCAAAATTTGTTACCAGAAAGAACCTGATATTTAAGTGCTCTCAAATTTGACTCAATCTCTTATCCAAGGCTGTGTATACTTTTTCATGGTCCCAAACCCAGCATACAACCCTGTGGGGGAGTGCTTTCTCACTTTAGCTCGACTTCAAACGTAAGTTCTTTCGCTACCCAGAGGATACTTGGTCAAAGCCCGGAAGTCGTGAGGTGCTTGAGCTATATGTAAAAAAATCGTTTCTGACCGCTCCCAAGCGAATGGCGATCAGAGAACTTTCTTCATGTGTGTGAATTACTGCACATGACTCCTTCCTCCCAGGGAAAGCAGATGAGGAGGAAGACCCTACTCCCTTGGAAACACCAAGGAAGGACCTGGCTACTCTTGGAACCTCCAATTGGCGCCACCTTGCGAAACGAAGAAACGAATGGCGTGCTGTTGTTGACTCGGCTAGAACCGCGTAAGCGGTACCTACGCCAGTAAAGAAGAAGAAGAATTTACCTCGGTTACGAGGCCAAGGCGAGAGTTGAGGCAGTGCGGGCGGGGTACGTTCTGTCCTGACATTAACCCTACAGCTATTTCTGCATGGAGTCACCCCTACATACTCATGCGACAGAAAACCTCGACCACCAGCCCAAGTTTCAAACCAATTCAATTAGTAATCCAAAACAATGTCCGTGTCAAGTAAAGTGCCGAAAATCCGTAAGAGTCTAAAGACCGTGGGGCCGCAGGTCATTTAGGATTACCCAGGATGCGACGCGCGGAAGCGAACCTGCCTTTACATCCCTTCTTCAGTTTGTTCACAATCCGGAATTGCCTTGCTAACACATTTAAATCTTTTTTGGACTAAAAGGATATCTTTGTAGGCGCCATCAAGCTAAACTTTTTTTTATTATAGTGAAAGAATTTAAAATGTATCGAATTCTGATTATTATCATTTTTCGTGCAAATGTCTGTTGAGCATGACTTTTTTTTATTTCTGTTGATGTATGAAAATCATATTTCAAGGCGTGCAATATTGTATTTTCCAAAAATATTTGTAAATATTGTCGGGTTTGTTTATATAGAAAACTATTTACAAAAATATGCCAAATCATTAAAAAGAATAAGAAGAAGAAGAAAATAAGAAAGCACTAAAACAAGATTTAATTTCCCGATAAAGTCAAATATTACAAGATTATTAGAAAATAAAATGTCAGTAAACAAATTGAAGCAGCAGCAACACCCCATCGTGAGACAAGTGCGCGCCCCCAGAGACATTTGTAGATCACAAAATAACAGAAAATTCCAAATGAGTTCGACTAATTGTAATTAATTACCGCTAACTGAAATAGATTAATGCAGAAGACTAAAGAAAAAGCGAAAAAAAAAAATAAAGAAGAAAAAGACACAGCACGCGTTGACCAACATTTAATGAATTCTTCAGAAAATCTTAATGAAATAACCGCAAAAATACCACCGATATCCGTATAGCCACTTTTAGCGCGAAACGATACAACAAAGCCAATAAAGTCTCCGCTCATATTTCTTATCGCGCTGATCTATTGTGTCCGGTAACAAGTAGCTATAGATCATTAGCTATAGAGTTTGTAGAGCAAATGCGGGATATGTTATTGTAAGCGGCTTGTGCTGTTGTATGGACATAAATATGAATTGTTGGAACTATTTGTAAACTTTTGAAATTCAATAAATTGATTTAGAATTAATTTTTTTGTGGCGTTTTTGAAAAATGATGCTGCTTGTCTGCAGACTTTTTGTGAGATTAAATGTATGAAATGAGTAATTTTGTAGCGCCAGTAGCTGTTCATCTTTGTTTTGCTTTTCTGGAAAGGAAAATAAATGAAAAAAGCAAAAGAAAAAATATTTTTCAAAACTCACTCCGCAGTCTCGCTACTTCACCATTGTGCGCCACAAAATATGACGTTCAACCGCCCTCGCAAAGCACCTACACACATACAGAGACTCCGCGTCAAGTCAATTAATCTAATTCCAATTACCGGACGCCGGAGTGCAACAATAACAATAACACAAATTCACTGCCAATTTGTGGAAATCAATACGGCGCTGCGCTTGCGCACTGTCGAGAGCCACCAAATGTAAAAAATCTATATGTGATTGCTCTTAAACTTCACACAAAGGCTGCGCTGGTTGTGTGTGTGTGTGTTCGTGTGAGTGATGCTCTTGCTGCAGGCTGTCAGCTCATATTTCTCCAATGCCCGAATGCACTAACAAGATGAACGAAGAAGTGTCTAAATTGGTGTTGAACAATATTACCACAGAGTGCCCGAGGGGCGTAATATCTTACGTACAACAAAAGCAACAAACGCGCTGAAATAAAGCCGCCGTGCACTAAATCGTGGGTCAGTTGGAGGTTGCATTTTGCGCTTTACACGAAATCGCAAGGAAATGCTACGGCACTGGTGGCACAATAGAGTTGAAACAATATAAATTTCTATAATATATGTATATACTGAACATATATATCTATATATACTTGTATGTATAAATACATTGGTTAGAAGTGCTGCAGGACATTTGTAACGAAATAAATTTTAAGCAATTGTTATGAAAGGAACAAGGAGGAAGTTTGTACTTGGTGGATTTCCATCTCCAGTTGGATTTTGGAAACTAGAAAGAAAAAATTCATTCAAAATTTTTCGGTAGATACTCCCACAGGAAAATGACTAACGGTGTGATATAACACAATCTTGGTTGCCAATCGACCGGCCCAAAACGTGAAATTATCTGCTCACCGAAGTGTCCTCTCAATAAATCTAGTGCTTGATGCAATATGTGGTAAGTGACTCCGTCTTCTTGAAACCAAATGTAGCGGAGATCACAAGCTTCAATTTCAGGCATGAAATAGTCATGGCGCGATAACGGTCGCCATTCAAGAAGTTTTGAAGAAATTTGAACCAATGATTCCACCGGCCCACAAACCATACCAAACCGTTGTTTCCTCTAGATAAAATAGCAGCTCTTGAATGCCTTCAGGTTGCTCTTCGTTTCAAGTTCGGCACTTCCGCTTGAGCCTGATCGCTGAGCAAAATTTGGCTCGAAAACGTCGGATTTTCTTAGAACTTTTCAAGAGCCCATAGAGCGAAACAATGTCGCTTGGTAAGGTCGAGCGGCTACAGTTTTTGAACAAGCTATATTTTATATGCTTTCAATTTAAGATCTCTACGTAAAATCCGTGAAGTCATTCCATACGTCAGTTCGAGCTGCTGCGAACAGCGCCGAATCGACTCTTCACGATCTTCGTGTACACTCTCAGCTACGGCTGCTGAATTTTCTTCTCTGCGTGCTGGATGTGGTCTATTTGATCGAATATTGTCCAATAATGAATGCTGGGTCTCAAGATGGATGATGCCTGCTCAGCAGGCCGATTATGTTGACGACAAGTTGTTTAACAGAACGGGAATATTTTGGAGATTGGAATTCTTCGAGAACTTGTGACATTGCATGACCTCCAAGAACATGTGATTTAACACCATTAGACTACTTCGTGTGGGTTTCTTTTTAACGATCTCACATACACAAGAGTTTTGGTTAGAATTGTCAATTGGGCCTTAACCTTTTCGATGCGAAATATTTCGCCCATTCGCTCTATTTTGGCAAATGAACACATGTTTACTATTTAAAATAAGGGTTGAAAGGGTTAAGAAACTCATAGAAACTTTCGATTCACAAAAATCTCCGGTTGCGCTATTGGGTAATTATCAGGTGATTTAACTGTTATGTGGTTCACAGCTGCTTTTAACTCTAAAGTCCTTCGAAACTGATTGTTGTTACTCTTATTGTAATATCTGTTTAGACAACCAACTTAATGAAATAAAATAAGATGTGGCGACCCTACTGAAAAAATAATGTACATTATAATCATTCGAAAACGTATTCTCCTTCTCTTCTCCTAGAGCCTATGAGTTTGTTGTTTCACACATATTTATCAAATGTAACATATGCACTATAAACTATAATATTTGTGTCGAAGCTTCATATATGTAATATCCTTCATAATCAAATAGTTTCCATATAAGAACCTGTTTTAGATCGGTCAGTTTGTATGGCAACCACATGCTTTTAGAGGTCGCCTTGAACAATTTATTCAAGGATTGTAAGTTTGCCAAATTCTCAATAATAAAAGAGTTACAGCTGTCTGATAGAGAGGTGCGACATCGGCGGTTTCAAAAAATGAGCAGCCTTGACATTTCCTTCTAGGTGGCAAACTTAACATATTTTTTTCAGATTGTAACTATATTTTAAATTATATTTTTTAATAAATTTTAAAAATATATTAGAGCAATATAAATTTCCAGATATTTCCATATATTTTTAAAAAAATATTTGCTTTCAACTCAGAGACACTTATCACATACATATGTACATCGAAAATCCATAGTTCACACGCTGTGCCGCCACCGCGGACCACACCCATACAATCGCTGCGATCTCAATTATAGTTGCTTTCGGCATTCGCCGATGCTTATCACAGACAATATTTATGTGTCAGCAATTAATTTGTATTTAATATTCTTTAAAGTGTCACTTAATAACGCACGATCGTAAAATTATACACGCGCATATATCTACACACGCATACATATCCTCACGATATTCTTCTTACAACGCGTGCGTGTTGCACGAACTCACCTCTGCCCTTGCGGCAATGAAGTGGCCTTAAAGAGCGTAAAGGATTTAACCACAAGGAGACTACTTACGGCTGAGGAATATTTGAAATTTCAAATAAACACATAAAAAGGCGAAAGATGAAGTTATCATTGATTTGTTGCTAGGAAAAAGTCATAGAAATTTATGACTTCATCTATGAGGGCACAATGACGCGACACTTTTTGTTAGTTTTCTTCTATCCTTCTTCTTATATTGTGTTGTTGAATTTTTTTTACCTTCTTTGGTTGCAGGATATTATTAAGGCTTAATATCAAACGTTTTAATACTTACTACAGAATATTTCATATTTTGTTTGGTCATTGCAATTCCTGGAGATTCCCTAGGCGTTTTGTTTTATTTGCCTTCGTATACGCTTGATGTTGATCTTCGCTGGCTGAAGCGCCCAGCGTGTGTTTGTCTGCTCGCCGCTAATATCAAATTAATGCTGGTATATGATGGCAATAAGGCTTATGAGTGAGTGGCATGAATTGATTTTTAAACTCTCGACCAGATAAGTATCACATTTCATGTTCTAAGCTCTGTAAATGGAGCGCTGAATCCTTGAAGTATTGATAGGCCTATTTTAGCGCGCAATTGACGCAGCTAAAGAACCCTCCTCTCGGCTGTTGATTTTATCTTTTAGGTATCTTGGTATTTACAAAAGGATTATAGTTTTTTATTGAACAGAAGAGTGGAAGGTACATATGAAAGTATCCCTATCCAAAGTTACTTAGAAAGGATTTGTTTTTTAACTAAGCAAGTTCTTTTTGGATTTCCTAAATTGAATAGAAAACTTGCTTATTTTTGGTTCTAATAAGTAACTATAAGGACTTTTTCATGCTTTGCTAGCAGTTTTCAATTTTCACATCCCTAACTTTATAATTTATTTTTATTACCAGAACCCTTATAAGTACACTCCGTGATTGTAGCTTCTATATTCAAATTTGTTCTGATAAGAACGGATAATGGACGTTCAAAATGTCAAAATTGAAGTTACATATTGATGATATTCATTAAAATTTCGAAAAATATAAAGCACTGCTTTGCTTGTTTCGGCGGCAGACGGCCGCATTTAGGTCATCCTTAGATCCATTATGTTCCTGGCTGGGAAACAAAATAACCACTATCCACCAACCACCAAATCAAAGGGTTTGAAAAACAAATAGATTTTTTTCTCTCTAGCTGCTGAATGTTTTTTAGGTTGGAGTATTGGGAGCCGGCTAGCTGAAGGCAGGATATTTGCATAAATAATGTTTAAAAGTCTCTTCATCATCCGCGGATGCTCTGGAATTCCGCCGAATCTACTTTTCCAATTTTTTGGAGATAAGATGTTATAGGTAGGTGATACCTCCTGAAATATTACTAAGTTCCATTTTGCTGAAAAATAAAAGATTTTCGGCCTATTTACTATCAACAGTAGGCCGAAGTAACTTTGTGTTATCCCGGTGTGGAATGTGTTTCAAGATCTGAGGTGCTTCACTATTGCCCATTGCTTTAAATAACCTTTGAAGCCGCTCAATGGCTCGGTACAGCTTATGGGTATTTTGTTCTCACCTGCCACCGAGTGGGTTAGCTCGTCTGCTTTTTCATTTCCCTCTATTCCTACATAACTGGGTACATATGTAGGTAATTTAAAGCGATTTACCTACTGAGAGTCTAGTTATTGCCTGCTTGGATAGCCTAGCAGAGTATAACTAGGTGCTGGTGCTACGGATAGCTTTAGTTTATCCACTAAAAAATTTATTGATTTTGCTGGTAGAGCAGAAGCCTACTTGGCAACTTTTGTTATGCCTAGAATTGAAGCCTGAAAGACTGACTACTAGTCATTTAGTTTGAAGCTGCCTTCTGTGTATGGATCATGGAAAATCCACGCTACTATTCCTATTTCCCCCTTTTATCTGTCATCGAATATGTAAATTTTACCGTTGGAATTGTCGATCACAGAACCAATTTTCTCCACAGTGGAATGAAAAGATTGAGTATTATTCCTCAATCATCTTCTTTTCTCGGTCGTATTGCCAATTTAGCCCATACTGAAGGTCGAGTATATTTCCAATCCCATAACGACGCCGAGTCTGACTCGTAAGCATTGACTCATTCTTCACTTGTGTATGTATTGACCGCATGCCCGTTAATTCCTAGAAAGTGGGCTCGTTGAACTTGTTCCAAAATTTTAGTACTGCCATTTTTCGATAATGTCATCCCCATACCACCTCACCATATGTTAGTGTGGGCAGAATGTGACCGTTGCCTCTTATATTTCGGTATTTGGCAACATTAGTATTGCTATCTGAAAACTCCCAATTTTATAGTAAAGATTGACATTTTAGATGGCATGTACACTTAGTACGTTTTGACATACGAGTGTTATTTGGGTTGTTTACAGTAACTTAAAGTATTCCTCTCTACCAAAAAATGGAATTTATTGGCGTACATTTTTGCACCATAATTTTTTACAACTTTCAACGTGGATTAAACCATCAAGAGTGCATAGATGAACTTAGTTCAATTTTGGGCAATAAAGCTTCATCAAATACAAATTGATTTCGATGATATTGTGAATTCAAACGAGGTCGTAGATCACTCCGTACGAATTTCGAGAAGATCGTCCAAAATCAATTGTTGTTCCGGAAAGTAGTGATAATGTGTGCAAACTGGTATTGCAGAACGTTATGTGACCTTTCGTGAGCTTAAGACAGCTATAGGCGTTAGTAGGAAAAGCATTTATTCAATATTGTTTGAACAATTGGGATTGGATCTGATACAATTTGTCAATCGTTTAAAAAAGACGAATCTCGATTGGTCGAGAGAAGTGTTAAGAAAATACGATAACAGTGCTTCAAAAAACGTCTATGATAACTTGACAGAGAATGAAATCTGGACTTACGCGTATGCGCCCGTCTTTCAAGAAATTAGGACCAAGAGCCAAAGGCTAATCACTCTTCACCACGGCAATGCAAGCTTTCATATATCGCCTGAATAAACTGCCAGTTTGAGCACGAAACACATAGATTTGGAGACTAATCCACTGCATAATTCTGACTTGGGACCGAAAGACGGTTCTTGATACATGAGGAGGCGGTTGATGCGTTGAAAAGGCATGCTTAGGAGATACCCTAATCAAGGCGGTAAAAATGTTTCGACAACAATTCTAGAAATTAAACGATTTACTTCAAATGATAAACCTATGTCCTTATATCCAGTCATTGCTGTCTGCTATTTCGACACATTGTTGACTATTATTTTCGTTTTTGAAAACTTCTTCTTCTGAGTTCTGCTCCTCTTCCATATTAAGATATATACTTTAAGATTGTCGAAACTTTATTACTGAGTAGTTCATTGCTAGGACAAAATTAGAGTACTGCCTAACACAAGACTACAATCTCCGTACATAATGATGGAATCGGAACGTTGTAGCATGTAACTGTCATGGAAACTGAACTATCAATGTCAAGTTCTTATTTTAAGAACTTTTTTATTTGACAAGATATCTTGACGAAATTTGGCATAGATTATTGATAAGAGTAATGCTAGAAAATTTTAATATATTATTCAGATCGCATCTCTATAGCATAGCTACATAAAAAGTGACCGGTTATATTCTCAGATTTAGTCTTACATATATAAGTAATATATGAATAAACCTTTTTATTTTTTTGTGATCGAGGCTTTTTAACCTAACCAAAATAATAAAAAATGTAACATCTTTCACTTTTCTTTTTCCCTCCTATGCTGATTGTGCCCCAGCTTAAGTAAAAATTATACTACACCTTCATTGTTACAATTCTAACAAGTTTTAATTAGGTTTTACACTCATTTACTCCGGAGAGCCGTCCCTGCATGCTAGCTATTTCGTAAGCACTTTGTTTGCGCTACATTTTCACCGCGTCACGGACAAACGCCATAAATCATCGCATCAATTAACTCAATTAATCCCTCCGCCTCGGCGCGGCAACTACAAGTAGCAGCGCACTTGTTGTCAGGAAATAAGCCTTTCAGCGCAACTCCAGCAGCGGCTGCACTATATTCACCACCGCGCTCCACTTTGGTAGCTGGGCTCTGGGCGGATGTGGCGATTTTACTTTCAAGCAGTGAGATCATTAAAACTACAGCCGAGAAACACTTAAAATGCAATTTATATACGCAATTGTTAAAGTAAATAGGAGTTTATGAGTGTTTATATGTATGTAACTAAGCATAAGCGGTGAGCTAGCAACTCATTTCAGTAAAAGTAGTAGAGATACAGTAGTCAAAATAGAGGCGTTGTGTATGGCTGCTGCCTTAAGAAAGGATTGAAATGGTTGCTCATGCAATTCGAGTCCTTTTTTGGTGGCTCCAACTGCACTTGACGCTGACAACGCTGGAACTAAGGCCATACAAGCCAGCCAAGGCAACAATTGGGGCGTAAATGTAATTACTGACTACTTGTCTGACCATGACGGACTCGCTGCTGGGCCGGCTGACTACATGTTGCAAGTGTACAGCATACGAAATTAAGTCATTAAAATTGTATCAACAGTCTAACTATTCTTGGTTTATACCAACAACTATGTATAGTAAGCGAATAATGCTTACAAATGTTTTTATTCGAGTGTGTGTGCGTGTCAATAAATGACTGTCCATGTATGCGTGAAAAACAAAAATCTATTTGCAATCGCTATTATATACACTGAAAATAATTTTAATTACAATCAATAATCCCTGTTCCACTGTGGAGACCAAAATTGAGCAGGTTCGTTGCTTAAGTCTTTTGTCATGCTATTCAATTTGTGTAGATTTCAAGACATTATTGCCTTGCTTTTTGAGCACAAAGAATTTGAAAGCATTCACGAAGATATTGCAATTGCTAGCACACACACAAACAGACTCATTCAACTCCTTACCTGATACTTCATACATACACATAAAATAAAATTGAAGCAGCACATACAAACCGCTCGCTCCTTCGCTCGCTTGCAAATTTATGTGCCACCAATCGTTTAGCGCATTTAGCGCTGTTCTTAATTTGCTTGCAGCAAATTTGGGTGGCCTTTTGGCTTCTGCTACTCCGTCTTATATTGCGGATTAATTTTTTTTAGATTATTCGCCAAGCCATTTGATATTTTCGTTGCTTGCCACGGCGATTTGTAACTGTTATATGCGCTCGTGCCGTTTCTCTTCGCTCTTTCTTCAACATATACCTTTTAATTTATATATTTTGTTGCAATTCGACTCAATTATCAAAACAAATAGCAATCAATGCGGTGAAAAATGGCGTCAAATTTGTCCAAATGCAATTTTTGGTTATAATAAAGGAAGTGTTGAAATGGATCGTGAAAACTTATGCAATTTACAATAATTTTGCGTTTTGAAATTCGATATTCTTATGCCCTTGAGTAGGAAAAGCAGTAATAAAAGAAATATAAGAGAGTTTCAGAGTTATTGATACTTTGAATTCGCAATATTGGTTCATCCTTAGCAAGAGCGGTCACTTAGTGTGCATTTTTTTTTATATATTGCATGTCTCTTTAGAAACCGTCTTGGATTAAATCACTTTTTCCGCTAATGTAAGTAATTTTGATATCATCTGATCGATAAATATCTCTTGTTAAACTGAAAAGATCAGTGATATTTCCTAAGGTTTGGGAACTGAGCTTTACATTAGCAATGATAACACTAATTTACAGTAATGATCTGAATGTGATGTTAGAGGCTGATCCTTGGTAAGAGTGGATTGCTAAAATTAATCATAATAGCAACAAGTAAGGAAGAGCTAAGTTCGGGTGTAACCGAACATTTCATACTCTTCAAAATTGCAAGTACTGAAGTCAGGGAAGCACCCTCAGGTACATAAGGCCTTTTAGTTATGGCCAACATATTCGCTACAAAGTCACCCTTATTTTTGAGCGATTCAACCCATTTGTAGCACACTGACATACTACTGTCAGGAAAGAATTTTCTCTGAATTTCAATTATAAATCTGACAAATTGACCAACATTTTCGGTCAAAAGTCAACTATAGATACAGCTTGAACAGTTTTTGTTGTATTTGAAAAATATTTGACCATGAGAAGTCATACTCTACAAGCACTATTTTTGAAAAGTTAATTGCTTCTTGATTTGTTCACTCGAAAGGAACGAATCAGATGGAATTCGAAATTGTGTTATATCGAAAGTAGGCGTGGCTATAGGCCGATTTCGACCATTCTCACGCTGTAACAGAAAAATATCAGAATTAATTTGGTTTAAATCGGCAAGGCGGGTCTCGTGAGTCGTCGATTCTGGTTCCGAAAAGCCACGTCATGCCATCTCGTCGGAAAAATTTAATATCTCTGACGTATTTACTTACTGATTTATTGCGCTTTTAGTAGTTTTGAACAGTTATATGGGGTGTCAATGGATTTACGATCCATTTTCACACTGCCGGTAGAAGTTCTTATAAGATTTGTACTCAGCAAATGTGGTTGTTGTTGTAGCTTTAGTGGCTTAGGAGATATGTGCATTAAACTTTTTAGAGGGCAGGGAGATGCCCACTTGTTAAAATTTTTCCGCCAGGTCAAATTAGAGATTTATTTCTTAAATGCTTTGTTATGGCACTTTATAGATTTCCGATGAATGGCATTTTGTGAGCGTGGCAGTAGCCCGAGAACACCCATCTACGAAGAGGTACTTTTCTTTTAGCCTTGGAATGCGTACACCAAGTTTCTTCAAGACTGGACAGTTGGGCAGACAGTCACGCGAATTTCAACTCGTCTCGTCATTCTGATAACTTTTTAATCTTGGTTAAGGTTGAGTAATCTCCATATCTGATGCTGCGAAATCCTTGCTATATGAAGGATTTGCTCCGAGTTCATTATATAAAATTCAAATAAGATTAAACTTCTGAAGAAAGAGACTTATCAAGAAAAAAGATTCAGACTGAGGACCCAGAAAACGTCATAGGTTGGAGATCTTTCACAATATTCTTGGAAAGGGACAACTTAAGACTGTGATTTCTTTGGAAAGCGAAAAATTTAGTACAGAAGACTATAAAAAAAACTTAAAAGGTAGAGATTATTCTTAGAACGATAAAATCTTAGGGCAGAGGATCATAAAAAGTGTCAGAAGATTGAGACCTACCAATTTGAAGACTACCGTATGGCGGAAATGTGTAATTTTTCATGCAAAGAGATTTATGACTTCTTCTTTGACACTACAAACTTGAGTCGGTCTGGGCCGAGAATACAAAACTGCGCCAGTTGCCTCTATCCTTGGCGACGCCTCGCCAATTGTACAACCACAGTTCAAACAGGTGCCTCCATTCTCCTATTCAGGGTCTTGATTCGAAGCTGCCTTTCGCTGATGCATCATCCTTCATGGAACGATATGGCCTAACTAATGCATACGTTGGATTTTGTTACTACAGAAAGATGAAGACAACCTAAATCAGAGGTTTTGTAACAGTAGTTGTAATTTTGACCGAATTTCGGATAATTGGGTTATACGAAGCCTAAGTGAATTTATACTAAAGATAACTATTATATTGTCTGATGTCGCCTGAGAGTACACTTCGATCATTATACTAAAAATTTACTCGAAATATATGTACTATTAATATGATGTAGTGACTAAAATCTAAAATTCTCACCTGATGTTCACAGAAGGTTTTAACAGATGTGCATATTTGCTTTATGCATTTTACATACACATTCTCATTTGTTTGCTATTGACCTTCCGCTTCGTTACGCCGCAGTGTGCCCGCTATTGACCCCTCTCTCTTCATGCTGCGCATGCAATAACCACAAAATTAGCTCACAAAAGACTTTCGCATTTACACGCAACTGTGCAACTGATTTCATTTGCATCTCCTCATAGTTGCAAATTATCTTTGCTACTCTGCAAATTCGTAAACATTTTGAAAGCTATTCGATTCGTTGGTCGTTTAGCTAATCGATTATTTCTGGCTTCACAATGGAATGAAAGCAAAGAGAAAATAAATGAAAGGAAAGAAAAGGTAGAATTAGAAAGGAATTTATGTACATACGTACTAGAAATATATGTATAATGCATGTGAAGGAAATTAAAATTGCAAATTGCAAAAGTTATACATTTTATTGTACTTATTGAAAGAAATGTGTTAGATTTCCATAAGTTTTTAGGTATAATGTTTTTAAAATAATTTAAGATTTTTTTTTTAATAAAAAAAACCTCTTGACCATCCCGTTATGGGTCAAATCCTTAGACTTTGTGTTCAAAATGATTCAAAAGAAGTCTTATAATAAAATTTCCATCCCAAACTGAGAAAAAGCACAAAAACTTGGCAGTATTTATTAGCGATATAACAAACAATTATTTATTGTTATTGTTATTCGAAAAGCACACACCCTCAACTTTATTAAACTAACTCACACATTTGCCGATATACATATGTAAGCGGTATAAAGTCAACTGGAAGATCGAAAATCTTTCTATTAATTATACAGGTGCTAAAAAAATTATTCACAAACCGCCATAATATGATTATAAAAGGGCTATCTACAATTTTTTTTTAATAAATCTCACAGACTGACCGATATTTCGCTAACAAGTTCACAATAGGTACTTTGATCCACACGTTCGGTATCTGGGAATTTGAATAGTTTAGGTTCCATTTTAACAATTTTTGGTCATAAAGTGACATACTGTAAGCGCAGTATTTCGGAAAAGTTTTATCTCAATGGATTTGTTGGTGTTTACGTGCTTGAAAGTGAAAGATTTAAATTTAATTTAAAATTGGGTTATAAGTGAAGTAGGCGTGGTTGTAATCCGATTTTGTTTGCAATGGAACGTAGGAACGTCAGGCTAACATTATATACCAAATTTGGTCGATAGCGGTCGAGTTGGTCCTGAATTTTGGTAGAAAAAGGGAGGTACCACACCCATTTTCAATCTTTGAATAAAGCTCTCATAATGGAGAAGCAAGAGGATAAAAATATTTGTTTGTTCAATAAAGAGATTTAAAATTTTACATTTAAAACAAAACGCAGATCCAATTAATAAAGAAAATTTGCTAAAAAAATATATATTATTATTATGCCATAATGTTAAAATGGGTACACATAATAACAAGTATTTAAAAATTTAATTAATACAACATTTTTCTTCTCTTTTCGTTACAGGTATGTACCCTACAGCCAAAATATACTATATGATAAACGAATGAAAGGTAAATAAGTTTAGAGATAATATTTCAGTCAAAAACAGATTTGAAAAAAACCTTGTTTAGTGAGATCTTTAAGACATTCTTGTAATTGCCCCGGACATAAAAAATTTACTAGATTCATATTATTTCCGTCCCGTCCCGTTATGCACATCGCAACAAGCCTCTGAATCCTTTCCATTAGCTTTCGGCAGGTTGATTTCCGTATACACCATACTTCTACACCATAGAGGAGAATTGGTCTAACAAAAGCTGTGTAGCACCAGTGCATTAGAGAGCCCCCAAGTTGTGCCTAGCATCTGCCTACACTCATATAAAGTATTGCTGGCTTTCCTCACTCTTTCTTCCACAGCAGCTTGCTATACAAGACTACCTAAAGGTGCTTGGTGTGGTGTTTGAGAGGGAGGCGCGTCTCATTTATCAAAGGGAACCTCCGCTGAAGAATTTTGTACTTTCTTGTGAACACAAATAGATCTGGGTTCAGTGTCACACCCGCTTGCGATGCCAAATTCTGGACTGTATTGAGGGTGGTGGTCATAATACTACTAATGTCTGTGGACACCTAATTGTTATTAAGATGGCAATATCGTCCGCATATGCCACTATCTGAGGCTTTGCGTCTGAGTTCTTTAGCAGTTTATTCACCAGTTATGTCCTTAGTCATTCTAGCGTTGTTCCATTCTGCTCTTATTTGTCTGGAGGTCAAAAGGCTTCTGATCCAGAATCAACACCTATTGACTGGATGCTATTCAGAATAGATTCCATATAGACGTTCTAAGAGCGTATTCCTTATATACAAAAGCCATTTAGGTATTAAATATCAGTGTATAGAATACATTCCGTGTTGGACAAAAACTGTTATCTAACGAATGCAACTAGGTTTTTTGAATTGGCATGATACATTACAAAATTATGAGGAGCACCGCAACCCTCTTTTTTTTGGAAATTTGAAGTTTTGAAATTCCCAATATTGCAAATGTTATTCGCCAAGGTTCAAGGTGTTTTTTTATTTAAACTCCCTTTAATCTGTTTCTTCATCTTGGGAAGTCACCCATCTTTTGATTATTTTCTTATCATTTAAAAAGTCAGACGGTTATAAGGAAATGAGAATAAGATATAAACAAACTAAGTTCCATACAAAACATACATATAATAAGATATGTATGAACTAAAGTAAAATAAAAGCGCAACAGAACCACAATTTATGTACATATTTACCTAGACTAGGCAAAAATCACCGTTACATCCTGTGGCTAGCACTATACTATAAATCATGCATTAACTGCATTTCCTCTTCGTTTTTTTGTTGTTTTGGTTTTCATATAACCACGATAAACCTTTCATTTTATGTATTTAGTATTTGCTTAAGGCTACGATTTAACGGTTCTACTCGTGTTCTCATCTTCCTACTTCACTATAATTTCCGCTATACCGCGTGCACATGTTCATATATTTAATATTGTATA